>NC_056733.1:81402433-81559933 GCF_019279795.1 Protopterus annectens | reverse complement strand
CAAAAAATAAACATTGATTTCTGATCAATAACAATAAACAACATTTCCTATCCTACAGGGATGGTCTGTTTTTGATTAAACTGGAAGGAAACAGTCACGCTGTTCAGACTTGCATCCCACAATTTAACTGCTCTGCCTGTTATGAGGTTGGTACTTCATATTTTTGTGGCTGCATCAGTAAATCCGATAAGAAGGATATAGATACTGAATGCTGTGTCTGCCATCTGATTTGGATTGAAAAAAAGCATTTCCATGTGTACTTGTTTACATTTTTTGAAGTCATTTAATCAGAACTGACCTGAATATGTGATTTCCTAATTTACTGGGTTTATTTTGCTTCAGCTTGAAAGAATGATTTGGAATTCCTCTGGGTCAGTAACACTGCATTTTAGTGACTAAGCCCCTCATCTGTATCCTTAAGTAGAGCTACAGGATTATTTTACTTCAATGAACTTACTGTTTATATGCAGTCACAGTATTCATTTGTCAGCCCTTTTTCTGTCTGACTGATCTTTGCCTTTTATGAGCATCTTTGAAATGTCATTACTGTTTAACTATGAAGCAATGTGTTTTTTCATTTTTATATGTCTATTTTTAAAAGTTACTATTCAGCTGTTTCACCAGTGCCACTTCTAATGTGTTCTGTCATGTTAAGGCTTGTGGATTTGCATTTTGTTTTGAATGCTCTTTTGAAAATTACTCATTCATAGTAGCAATTGTTGTCTTGGTTGATATTTTATTTTCATACTAATTTTTTATTACTAATATGCTTATTTATTCATTCATTGTGTGATATTATCATTTAAAAGATTGCATTTGTATACTATCTGTCCATATTTTTGAGCTTGTTTCATTTATTGTTTGAGTTGTTTTTATTTGATTATATTATTAATTACTGTAGGCACTTAAATAAAAATGATCGATTGAAGATCCGAATAGATGGGGTAAACAGAAAACATGGTGTGAAGAGGACAGTGAAAAGGGTAATAATGGAGAAGGCTGTAGCAGAGTTGACAAGGACATTGTCATCTGTTGTTCTTCTGACTGCATGAAAAATGACTGCACTAATTACTAACCGATGTGCTGGTAAGTGCTGTATTATTCTTTCATTATACTTTACAATACTGACCATCATTTCAACTTTGCTCCCCAAGTCTCCATTATACATGAGTATGGCACATTTAGCTTAATGTGGTTAAGAAAGTGCAATAAATGAATAAAATTTGGTCCTAAGCACGCAATCAGTCGTGAGGGACTTGGGCACCCAGGTTGACAGCAAACTGACTTTTGACCACCGTATTGCCTGTGTTGTATGGAAAGCTTTCTACATGGCCCACCTCACAGGTCATAACATCCCTGTATTCTTTGTTGTAAAAACCAAGAAGTGACTTGTCCAAGCACCAGTTAACAATCCAATTTATTGAGCGCTTTCGTCAGCGTCAATCAGTTGACTTCCTCAGACTAATTCCTGATTCTACTCTGCTCAAATGGACTTATCCTTGTATTCTTCCCTTATAAGACCTATTATTGAGTACAATGCCCCTTTTGGCATGTACCTCACAAAGCACATGCAGCAGCTGGAGCAACCACAGAGGTTCCTCACCAGGAGAATCCAGGGCCTCAAACATCTACCCTACACAAATAGGCTAAAGGCCCTGTCCCTCTACTCAGTCTTCCACAGACTCCTCAGAGGTGACCTCTGTCTGGCATACAAAGCAATCTCAGACCCCGCCTTGATGGGACTGCTGCATATCCGCAAATCAAGCTCCACTCGAGTAACCCACATGTGCAACCTCAACCTGGTCTGTGACATCAACAGGACTTGTTGGCAGGCCAGATTTGTGTCCCAAAAACTCCCCCTTTTGTGGAATGGACTCCCTCTCCATGTCAAACAGAGTACCTCATTAACCATTTTTAAGTGCAACCTGGATAACTGGATGGGGAACAGAAAATACACTACTGGGATTCCACCTGTGTCCCTGCTGGACAGTGGCATAGAACTTCTTAAACTTGGGCTAAATTCTTGGCTAGGCTTGTAAGGACCTCAGGGCCAATAGCTTAGTAACTTCCTATGATCCTATAAAATAAAACTAAAAACATGTAGAAGATAAAACATCACATACACCAAGAGTTGTTATCTAGGGCAATACAGTTCTGGTCCAGGTAGCCTGAATGAAACAGGCTGACTTAGATGTGTAGAATCAGCTGGATATGCTGTTTTGGGTGGTTGGTCAGGCTGTGAAGTTTAGCCTCTCTGGTTATCCTCACATCAAGTTCAGCACCTGATTATGACTTTACAGCTTGATTCACTGTAGAAAAGGCTGACCCATCTGGATAGAAGAGTCTTGAGGAAAGTCCTTAAGGCCACTCAGTGATCCAGTGCAAAAGTTTTTGCCACACTCATGATGTGGGTTTTATCACTTGGAGTTCCACCATGTTTCCTGCAATATATTGTCTGACCCTAGTGCAACTAAGCTGGTATTTTGTCATCTGAGTATTTTTTGTCCAGTTATTTTCCATATTGCAAGGATTAAGTGAGAACTAGGAC
Source organism: Protopterus annectens (assembly GCF_019279795.1). Lineage (NCBI taxonomy): Eukaryota > Metazoa > Chordata > Ceratodontiformes > Protopteridae > Protopterus > Protopterus annectens. The sequence continues at coordinate 81,557,385 of NC_056733.1, read as the reverse complement.
CTTTCTATCTCTTTAAAAAAAAAAAAAGACCTTAGTCTTCCCTGTCTTATATTTCCAGAAGTGGTCCAACAGGGAAATTGCTAGCACCATATTTCTAACCGTTAATATATTGGACAAGATATTGAGAATGTTGTCATTGTTAAACCCAGAGCATTCTTAACAGCTTTTGCCTTCTTTGACTCAATCTATGGGGGTAAGTCAGGATTTTAGGAACTGTGCACTGATTTCCAAAAGGAAGCTCTCCTTTACAAGTGCAGCCTTTCTAATCCAAAACACTGCACATTTCTAGATAAAAAAAAATCTTTTCGCGAAGAAAAAACATAAACTAAAAAAAAAGTGAAATAGCTAACTAGGCATTCTGAAATTTAGCAAAATATATAACCATTAGCCATGATAAAAACACTAGTTTTAAACCAATATATCTCACTGCAGGAAATAAATATCAAAAAAAGTGTATGTTATGTTGTTTATAAAATAAGCCTAGCTATATTTTGATTTCATGACCTATTACATCACCAAGATGGCCCTCATTGGGGTTAACCACCATGTAGTATGAAAATTCAATCATTTTACTTTAATTTCTGTCCTTTTAGATCCCTGTGGGCATTTGGCATTATAATCTAGAATTAACATTTTCACCCCTACTGTGGCCTTTCTTTCACAGTCCTCATTTAGTTTACCTCCTACCATTTAGGGTGAGTACATTTTGTGTGACTGCTTTGCTTTAAAGTGAAACCTGATCAATCAATCCTGTTCTACCAAATGATTTTAAACGCAAAACCCTGCATGAAGGTTGAGGTTTGATATAATAGTTAAGATGTTTAACTCACAGACACAAAGCACAGGATTTGATTCTTACCTCTGAAAGGAAAATTGTCTAGGCTTAAAATGGCCCACAAGGGCCACTAACCTACTACTTACATATGAAGTGGGTAACAAGCCCCATGTACCCCTGAAGTAAATAACATTCACTGAGGTTACAAAATTTCAGGGTTAGTAAACCATTTTGTATAAATGAACCAAATGGCAAAGAATTGCAATATACTACAGCAAAGGGTAAATTAGTGCACTGTATACAAGTGGTGAATTAAATGCAGAGTTTTTCTTCAGCCCACCCACCAAAAGTGTTCTAAATGAACTGCTGTTGCTGATGGAATAAATGAAGGCTGTTTTTACAACAGTGATCAGAGAATGAGTGATGGGTCAGAATGCCTTATTTTAATCCAAGAAATACTGCACACATCAAGAATGTATTGCTGTCCATAAATCATTAGACAGGATGGATCATGATGCACTGATTTCAATGAATCTGGGCTGTTGCAATCTCCCTCTCCTGGAACTTACTGACCTTGGGCCTCTTTAGCTGCTGTAAAGCTCTGCATCCAGGCAGTTAACAGGTACTACCCCCATAAAGACCATGTCCCCCCATGTTGCTGATTCTGTACTGGCTTCCAATGGCTTTCTGGTTCAAGTATAGTATTGCAATGATATATTCAGCCCTACCGTAACTGTTTCCAACTGATCTAAAAGTGCTGTTGGCTCCCTAGCAGTTACCTTGGCGTGTCCGCAGGGCTGGCAAGACTGACTATTATTTTCATTTGGCTAGAATCACAGTTCTTCATAGCAAACTCTTGTTGTGTTGTTGTGTACAGTTTACTGACTTGGCAGCTTTGGGAGATGCCTGCTCTTAACAGTATTGAAGTCCATTAAGATCTTAAGATGTATCTGTTTAGTCATATATAATGTGGGTCAAATGGATAAACTTTGATACCAGCACATTACAGTTCTGATTTTTGGATACTTATTTGGGTCTGGTTTTATGTTTTTAAAATCTGTCCTTTACTTAACCAAAGATATTAATCCAGTTTGACTGTGAATACTACAGAAATGATTGAAATGAAGTGTGATAGTTATTACTAGGGGATATAGCAAAACCTGATTGCATTCTTCCTAGATGAAAAAGGTTACAAGAAATTGTGATGGGTACATGCAATATTTAATTTTGCTCTCTGTAGGAGTTGTATGGAGACATACCTCTTGACTGTTCAGATTTTCACAGAATGCCCAGATTTTTGCCTCATATTTTTGGTCTGTTCCACATAAAATTTATGGTTTTCTGGCAAATCACTGAGGTCTGAAGTCACTAAATAATGGCATATATTTGCATTTCAGACTTCATATGCTTAAGAAAATGCATCCTAACACAAAACCTGTTTATTTAGCAACTTTCTAAGTTTATAAGAGTAATATTTAAAATGTGTCCCTGTTCTAGGCCTTTGTCTCTTCGTTATTTTAGGCTTTGTCCATATTGTTTGTGTTTAAAGGTTGAGCAGTATGTGGAAGGTAAAAAGGGAAGGGATGGGTTTAGCATATTACTGTGGTGCCCAGGGCATTACCACTAAAGCATCAAAGCATTCTGGGTTATGGTCGAACCAGGCTTTTGCTACTCAAAAGAAGTGTTAACGAGAGGTCCTAGGTGCAGACGTTGGAGGAAGTTCATAGAAGAATCAGTGGAACTAACAGTAGACTGTGCTGTCTGTAAATGAATGTAATATGGCACTGCTGGCTTGTGTCACAAGTTGGCGCATCTTGTGTTTAGGGAAAAGGAAAGTATTAACAGTTTTGTGCTTTGATTTTATTAGGCAAAGTCTAGACTTCAATTGTACTTTGAATGCCTTAGGCAAAGCCTAGACTTGGACTGTGTCTTGACTTCCTTTGGCAAAGTTTAGACTTGGTATCTGTGGTAATGTGTGCTAATCGGGTCTATATTACATGATCAAAGTTTCAAAACTTCGAATCTTATATGGTCGACACCATATAATCAAAGTTTTGAAACGTTGAAAATGTAATAAAACACAACAACCTACAAAATCAAACCATTTAAATGCTCTAAGATGGGGCAAGCCCCCCTGCACCCCCCGCTACTTAAATATACCAACTCCGAGATCGCACTACAGTACATAAAAGGGAAATCTTCCCTTTCCGCGCTGTATGGAGATCTCCATTAAAAGATTTTAATTTTCAAAACTTCAATCATATGGTGTCGACCATATCAGATTTGAAGTTTTGAAACTTCAGTCTTTTGATATAGACCCGTACTAATCTGTAGCCTTGTGATTTTAGTACAGTGTGCTTAGTTTTTACTGGATGCATACTATCTTTATGCATTTAGTAAAAACTAAGCACAATGTAATAAAATCCTAAGGCTACAGATTAGCACGGATTACCCCAGATTTGTCCCCTTTTCTCAAAAATATGAATGATCTTGAAAATGATTTTGTAACCAGAGGATATGACTCAAACATGTTATATATGATCCTGGATCCCATTAGAGATTTTAAAACTAACAATGACTCTATGTGGAACAGGCCTTTAGGAAGAATTATTCAATGAGGACACCCTAACCCAAAAGAAGATAAAAGTAAGGACAGTTGCATTCTAACTTCTATCTGGGATTTCAATACAATTAAGGAGAACTGGGCCATCCTTACTGATAGTCATCAGCTTGTAAGGGTTTTAGATGATCACCCTTCTTTTGTATATAAAAAAGCAGAAGCATATATAGTTTTGTGAAAAAGAAAATAAGGAACACCAGGATGACATGAGCACTAAAATCTGTGGGCCATCTAACTGCACTTTCTGTGAATACTTGATGGAGTGTGGCTCATTGAGTGCCTCTAGCTTAAAAAGATGGTGACATCAGACATAAATGTCAGAGGAACGCCTTATCCAAACACTTATTAGAACACCCCTGAAATTCTGGTTTTAAATGTATCATTCTGGACTGTGTGGAGATGGATGAGCTTGATGAGGACATCAGTAGTATGTTGGAGATAGAATTATGCTGGCAGCTGAAATTAAATGCATTCAGAACACCAGGACTTTACTTTTTCTCTGTTAAGAGTGTGTTGAATTTACGTAAGCTGACACACAATCTGTAAAGGCTGGGAATTTTTTGAGGAATATTTTTTATGTACTAAAAAGATAACATATACTAAATAATAGTAAAAATGATGTGTAGAATGTGTATAAATAAATAAATAATAATTAAAAAAAAGTATATATATATATATATATGTGTGTGTGTGTGTGTGTGTGTGTGTGTGTGCGCGCTTAGTTACTTTAACCACAGTTCAGCTTTGATTAGATTTATTGCATTACACCAGAGATTTAAATGGTAAATGATTTAAACGGTAACTTCAAAACATAAATTTTTTCATGATGCTATTACCATGTAGTATTGGTATAATTCCCTCATTTACCATACTGATGGATAGTCATGCACATACCTGCACACTTTTATACATTACTAGTTTACTTCATCCACTGTTTTCTGTATTTTTGTGTGTTATTTTCTACTAGTTTTCATTGTATAAACATATTTTTGGGACTGTAAGCATGAAAACTGTCATGATAGTTTTTTTTTCTTACAAAGCACTGACATTTTTTTCTGAGCTGTTAATAACTGAGTTTTTTATGCATACTAATACACATGGGTGGATATTTACTAGATATTATCATACAGATGAATTTTTATATTGATAGGTATGTGTTTTTTCTTGATTTTAGTTCTTGTCACAGACCTGATGAAGGCTTTATTGCATTAGTTAGCCAAAAGCGATTTTAGTTAAAAGTCTTTTTATGTATATCTTTTTATGTATTTGTTACACTTTTTTTAATACCTGATCTTGGAATGTGGGTTGCAAATAGATAGGTAGTGTTTTCCTTAACTAGGATTTAGTTTGATCTAATCAGTAGTAGTGTGAGGGGGTGGGTACTTGCTATCCTAAAATGCACTTTTACAGCCTTGTTTAGAATGTTTGCCATGAATAGGCTGGTTTAAAATTAAACAATACGTATTTTCCACACCTACTTCTAAATATATAAAAGCTGGTATGTTTAACATTGTAAAGTATTTTCAATTTTTTGTTACTGAGGATTGCTTGCCTGTGACGAATAAAGGCTTGTTACTTTGGAACACTACTTGGGTTTCATGATTTTTAGAAATTATTGTCACTGAGCTCATCAACAAAGTTTTAAGATGACTAGTTTATATGTTTTTTTTTTTTAATTTTTTCCTCAACACTCATGGTGGTCAGATTGGAACTAGACAGATTCCTGTGCTTGTTCATTTTTTAAGTTATTAGAAAGGACTGCTCTGTGAGTACTTCTATTTTTTTTTTCAGTTTGCATACTTAATATTTTCTCATTTTTGCTCTTACTTTATTGGAGTGTTATTTCACTTTAAATACTTTTTCCTGCAGTTTTTAAAGCTGTAGGTTAGGGATATAAAGCAAGTTTTTTTTTTCTTTTGAAGCCAAAAAGATTAACTTGTTAGCTATTTCCCATTTACAGGAAGAACTGAGACATGGTGTTCTTGTTTAAGGTTAGGAAACAAGTCAATATTTTATTGTAAGAACTACATGAAAAGACAGCTCAGTCAAGATTTCTGATTTTCCCTGCAATACCCATCATGTCCTTGTATTCTTAATTAGTGGCTGGTGAGATCTTGGCTTCTTTAATAAACCCCAAATATGGACACGATGAGTCAAAAAGCAAGCAGCGATGCAATTTATTAATCACAAATCACAAAGCTTTCAGGAAGAATCACTACTTCAGTGTGCAAATAAATTTAAATCACAACCCTTTTAAAACATGCTAATAAAACACAGCCCGATCAGGATAAGACACATTAAAGCTTCAATTAAAAGTTAAAGATACAGTGAACATAAAATTTACAACATACTCATTTGTTTCCTCTTAAGTATAGGCTTAATACTAGTGGTGACATTTAAACTTGGCTTATGATTTGCATCTAACAAAGTAATCCATTCATATTCACAGTCATTATTCAAATCTCCACCTCTTACATTTTTAGACTTACTGTCTATAACACTGAATTGAAATTTGTGCTCTATGCCGCTTTCTGCTAAATGTTAGCTAAAGCATTTTTACTCACATTTCTCTTAATTTCAAACTTATGTTCAGTAATTCTCTCCTTTAACTTCTAACTAAAATTGCCGGAAATTATAGAAATGAAGTGAAGGAGCAGTTACAAATCACAAGATCGCTCCAGAGGCAGATCAGAGCAGAGAGGGAATGGGCAGAAATGCTGGAACAGCAAAGGTCAGCAAACCAGAAGCAAATCAAAGCAACAGCACAAAACTTAGTAAATGGACCTGTTGTAAATTTGTCTAGCCTTTCCTTATCTGATTGTGGTATATCAGTTTTAAGTAAAGACCTTAAATTTATTCCATCGAATGTGGACACAATAACAAATGCTATTACTGATTTAAGAGTGTTTGTTAGAAATTTAAGTCTGAAACTTACTTTTAAGGACTTACTAAATATAGGAAAGCATGTATATAAGAAATCTAGTACATTTGTAACAGTAAATTGCCCAATTATCACAGCTTTTAATGAAGTATGTGAATGGGAATTAAGGCAATGTTATGAAATAAAAGATAGGAAAAAGTATAATTTAACATTACAGGAAAATGAAGCCTTGACTCATTTAGAAAATAACAGTGGCATCATTATAAAACAAGCTGATAAGGGAGGGGCAGTTATCTTAGATAAAGAAAAATATGATGCTTGTATGTATGAGTTTTTGAATGATAATAAAACTTTTATTAAGATCGATAGGCTAGATGTATCAAGAATGATAAGCAGTATTGATATGGCAATTTATGATATGCAACTTAATGAGGATATAGAGACTGATTAATTTCATTTTTTTACTGTTCCCTGCCCTAAAATACCTGTGATATTTGGCCTTCCGATTCAGATTTGCCAAACCCCCAAATGAGACCTATAGTGTCTGGGGGAGGGTGGATAACACAGCCTATTTCTCATTATCTACAGGTTACACTGAGTTGTTATTTAAGTAAAATTAGAAGTTATATAAAAGATACTGAAGATTTTTTGACACAACTATATATATGGGACAGTGACAATGTTGTAAATAATTTTTTGTTTGTCACGTTAGACATTAAGTCGTTGTTTACAGTTATTCTTACAGATGTAGGAATAGAAGCAGTATGACATTTTTTAAATAAGAATACCTCTTTGTCTAACAGTAAAATAGGAACTGTATGTGATTTATTAGACTTAGTATTAGAAAATAATATATTTTTGCTTTATAATCAGATCTATTATCAAAAAATACTTGTTGCCTTGGGCACACCAGTTGCAAACACCTATGCAAATATTACAATATCTGAATGGGAGGACATGCATATATATATATAAAGGTGAATATAAGGACAATGTATTATTTTACAAATGATTTGTTGATGATGTGTTTTTGCTTTGGAATGGTAATATTGAAGATCTTATGTTCTTTGTTCAATATGTGAACCGAACCCCAAGTTATTTAAAATGTAGTATGGAATGCTCTGATAAATGTATTACATATTTAGATGTTAAGCTGGAGAGACAGGGTAACCAGATTAATACTATGGTACAGAAAAAAGAAGTACAAGCAAATAGATATTTGCATAGGGCTAGTATGCATGCCCCATACACATTTAGAAGTGTGGTAAAGAGCCAGCTTCTAAGAACTAGTCGTCTGAATACAAATGATGAGCAATTTTTTGATCAGTCAAATGAGACAATCACAGAATTTAAGAAGTAAGGATATGATGCCTGTATGTTACAACAAATACAAAATGAAGTTCAAAATATGAGAGGCAATATTGCTAAGCCATATTTTTCAGGTAATAATGGTGTTAATATGGGTTCCCATAGGAATGAAAGGCCTGACTATATAAGGTATGTTACCACATACGATAGGAAATCATATGCAGTTAAGAATATAATAGAAAAAATTGGAATATCCTTACAACTATGCCAGAAGTAAAGAGAATTGTAAGTGAGAAGCCATATTTTGCCTATAAAAATTGTTCCAATTTAAAGTCACATTTATGTTATAAGGATGTAAAATATATATTTATGCACAATGGAAGAACACTAAAGTTGAAACATATCCATGTCATAGTTGTATTTATTGTAAAGATATCAAAACTAATAATATATTTATGCATCCTAATACAGGTAGGCAGTATGTATTCAATAGCTACGCTACATGTAATACCTGTAACATTATATATTCAGCAAATGGCATAGTTTGCATGGTGTTTTATATAGGAAAGTGCAGTAGAAAGTTAAAGGAGAGAATTACTGAACATAAGTCTGAAATTAAGAGAAATGTGAGTACAAATGCTTTAGCTAAACATATAGCAGAAAGGGGCATAGAGCACAAGTTTTGATTCAGGGTTATAGACAGTAAGTCTAAAAATGTAACAGGTGGAGATGGGAATAATTAGAAGTTTGTGAATATGAATGGATTACTTTGTTAGATACAGTTCATAAACCAGGTTTAAATGTCACCACTAGTATTAAGCCTATACTTAAGAGGAAACAAATGAGTAAGTTGTACATTTTATGTTCACTGTATCTTTAACCTTTAATTGAAGCTTTAATATGTCTTATTCTAATTGGGCTGTGTTTTATTAGAGTGCTTTAAAAAGGTTGTGATTTTAATTTTTTTACACACTGAAAAAGGAATTCTTCCCAAAAGCTTTGTGATTTGTGAATAATAAATTGTATTGCTGCTTGCTTTTAGACTCAACGTGTCCTTATTTTTGATTTATTCTTTACTTTGCTACTTTTTATTCCAATGTTTCACCTTAGTGCTGGTTTTTGTGACTGTCTTCATTAATAAATGCCAATTCTGCATTTGGAAAGTGGAGAATTATAGTTTTAGTAGTGCTAGCAAGCAGTTTACTTCAGTTGCAGCAATGGGGTTGGGGATGCCTTGCACTTTAGGATCATATTGTGAATGCTATTAAATTGAATAAACTGCGCTTATGTGCTATTTCACATTTTTCTAGCCAGTAGATGCTTAATATGACATCCACAGCTTCAACCACCTTTTCCAGTTTTCTGTTAAAATCTCAGCTTAGTAGCAGTACCCAATACTGCCCAACATATACCATCTGTTTAAAAAGAAGCACTATTAAAAACATATCACCTTAGTCACCTTTTAACAAGAATAAAACAAGGTTTTGGCTTTTAGTTCAACTTTGCCAAATTATATTTTATAATGGATTGATTTTACTTTAGATGAGATATGGAGGTACATTATGAGCTAAATGTGATGGGGTTGAGACTACTACCCCAGTGTTACCCCCAGAAGGCATGATACCAGCAACTGTGACGTAAAGATGGCTTACACAGATGGAGTTTGAATCTGACCATTGCCAACCAGAAGAGAAATAACTGCAAGAAAATGCACACAAGCCTATTTTGGTAATTAATTCACAAATTACAACCTGTCCCCAAGATAAAAAAAATAAATATGCACTGCTGACCTAGGCATGGGCTTCCAATCTCCACATCTAGATTGGACTTTACACAGGCTACTTACAGAGCTGAGTCTTTAGCCAAGTACTCCCAGCCCCTGTCTCACTATTCTCTCTGTGAACCAATGTCTTCACATGCCCCTTTATCTAAGGTAATTGCATTTCACACATATTAATATTTTCACACACATACACAATTAAGAGTGAAGGCAGGCAGAATTCTCCAATACCTCATAGCTTTTTCTATGCATAGTAGTACTGCCACCAGTCTGAGTTTAGGGACAGCGACCCCCATTTACCTGGCTGTTCTTAAACCAAATGTAAACACACCAATTAATATCCCCGGCTGTTCTTAATAAAATCAAATGTAAACACACCAATTAATATCTCCTCACTAGCAGCAGAGCACAGAATTCTAATGGAAGACTTGTGCCATACAGCTTGTTAATCAAAAGTGTACATAAGGATTACCCTTTTCTTAAATAAATGATAGTGCATGAATGCAATAAATAAATAAATGTCAGCTACAAGAACTTAGAGGTTAATAAGTGAACTTCACTTAAATAATAAAGAAAACAATGCAACTACTAATTAAAATGTACATAGTTTGGCACACAGAGATAAATAAAATAAAATGCAATAAAAACAGACAGCATGCATACAGAAAAACCTAAGTTCCAAATACACCCCATGGCTTCAGCTTATTATAGAAATATTTTCCCATGTACATAAATTCGTAAATAATCTTCAAGTACATACTTTTTCCAGATTAATTCACCACTCAGACAAGTCAAGATATCATCTGTATTACAGCATAGCAAAGCATAGCAGATAGTTATTATACAATGACCTTTTCCCCAGCCCCGAGTGTTCATCATATGACCTCATCTTCCTGTTTCTGGCCTGGAGAAAAAACAACTTTGTTAAGTTTTATAGCAACAGTAAAGATTGCCAATATACATTCAAGCCTGTTTCCACTCCTTAAATCTTGAATTCACCCTGCTGTGGCTTAATGATATGGAAGCCATAATATCTATCAGCTATTACAGCAAATATATCTTCAAACAAAAGAGAGCATCGGGTCTTTGTTTTCCTTTATTTTTTTATTTTATTTTTTTTGTTACATTCACAAGACTTGACATCCAACACACTTCAGAAGAAATTACCTGATACTTTTATAGTCAAAAAGAAAAGTGACTCATTTTTAAGTCATGAGAACAGCACTCCAATTGCAGATGAACAAGAAAAAGACACAGAAAAAGCTGCATTAGGTTTGAAACTTAACTTGCCATTATCCCTGGCTTCACAGTAACTCTCAGAGATTTGATAGGTAGCTGTTAATGTCAGGTAGTGTTAGTGCTGCCTCATTCTCACAGAAAATGCACTCCTTTGTGACGTGACTTTATCTGTGAGGGGCATATGTATATGCAGAATGCTAAGGCTAAGTTCTCTGCACCAACACTTCCCTGTGTACACGTGCACAAACCATTCACTACATACACACAAGTTCTGAACCCTTAACCCTCAAAATCTTCAACTGCATCTCATGAAAACATGAAACAAGAACATCATAATGTTTGTTATACCCCATAGGCCTCCAAATGGCAACAGGTTACATGCATATACAGTCAACATACCATGGCAGTGGAGAACAGTCCACAGAAACATAAAGCACCCAGAATGAACTCTAAACCAAACCACACATGAAAGCCTGCAATACAGACACTGCAGCCTGACAATTCCAAAACAATATAGTAATTAATGACTCAGTTATGTCGAAAACAGATACACAACTTCTTAGTGTTTTCAGGAGATTGTGACTGTGGCATGCTTGTTTGGGACCAAAATTAGGAATGTTTCAGGCTAATATAATTTAAGGTTATAACATGGCATTATTCATGTTGGAGTAAGTAAATCTAAGCTACTCCTTCCTTTTGGGTATGCAACACGATATGGTGGAATTATCACCCAGCCAACAAGCATGGAAAAATACATAAAACATATCTGTTTCTGAAATCCATATATTGCCTCATATAGCACATAAATATCTCAACAAAATTTGGATTTGGTCTGTGGCTAATGAGATGGGCAATCAGCCATAGTGCCTTGCACGCAATAGCTTTCTGTTGTGTACCCAATGAGTACAGATGCTGGACAGGAACTTTTTTCAACTGCACAGTACATTTTTAGACGTCTTCAAATTCCAAAACAAAAAAATAAAGGCTTTGTTAAATGGGTAAGTGTCAACAGTAAAATAAGAGGAGTCTCCGGGTCAATAACCTATCCTTCCAACATGTTTTGTTCATTGTGATGACAAGGTTTAGGTCCCTGGAGCATGTGGCTCTGATGGATTGGGATTTCTTTAAGTCTAGCATGTCCAACAGCTCTGGGTTTGACATGGCCTTGTATATTAAGCAGAGATCACCTCTGAGTAGACGATATGCAACAGAGTATAGCTGGAGTTTTTTTAGTTGGTCAGCATAGGGCATCTGCTTTAGGCCTGTGATTCTTTTAGTGAGGTATTTCTGCGGCCTTTCCAGTTGTTGCAGATGTCTTGTGAGGTACATACCAAATGAGGAGTTGTACTCTACGATGGGTCTAATGAAGGATGAGTACAATGGGACAATGACCTCCTTTTTTCTGGATGAAAAGCCCTTAGTGATGAGGTGTGCCACATAGAAGGATTTCCTGACTATTGTGGCGATGTGGTTATCGAAGGTGAGACCACTGTCCACCTGTGTTCCTAAGTATCTTATCACACTTGCAGTGTTTAGTGTACTACCACCTATGTGGTAATTCATAGGTACATGTTTTTTCCCAAAGGAGATAACTATACACTTCTTGGAATTGAGCTTGAGCCCATGGCTCTGGCACCAAGCTTCTGTTTCTGTAAGGCCCTTTTGTAGAATATCCACATCATTTGGGGATTTAATAATGGCTCTCAGTTTGCAGTCATCTGCAAATTTTGTTAGCCAGAGTTCCTCAGTGTTGGCCTGTACTTCAGAGAAGTAGATGCCAAACAAGAGCGGTCCCAGGACTGAACCCTGAGGTACTCCACTTGTCACTTGGCTGGAGCTGGATTTGGAGTCAGCTACTTTTACAGTGTGGGTTCTGTCAGTAAGCCAGATGGCAACCCATTGAGTGACATAGGGATTTATAACCAGCTTAGTAAGTTTATCTTGATTCCAGAGTGGGGGATGGTGTCAAAGGCCTTGGCGAGGTCCAGATAGGCTGTGTGGACTGCCTTACCCTCATCCACGGCTCTAAGACTGAATCAAAAAAGTCGATCAGGTTCAGGAGACACGATTGGCCCTTCACAAACCCAAACTAGGTGGGGTCCAGTGTTTGAAGGTTTCCAATGTCTTTGTTTATAGGTTCCATGACAATATGTTCCATGGCCTTGCAGATCAGGCTTGTCAGACTGATGGGATGGTAGTTCCCTGATTCAAAGGTGTATCGCCCCTTGTGGAGTGGGATAACTGTAGCTGTGTGCCACTCAGTGGGCAAGAAGCCTGAGGTGAGGCTATGATTAAACATGACACTTAGGTGAGGTGCCAGTTCATTTTGTAGTTCATGTAGTACACAGCCCGGGATGTTGTCTGGTCCCATTGATGCTGTATTCTTAGCTTTGGAGTGTGCAGTTTTTACCTGTGTGGCCATGATTACCAGAATTTGGCAATCTTTCTGTATTGAGATGGGCCCTTTAGGGGGTGACAGGGGGTGAAGATGGCACTGAATCGATCTGCCAGGATATTGGCGATGTCCTTGGGATCAGTATATTTAATGCCATTCTGTTGTAGCTCAGACCAGATCTGAGCATTGCCATTTAGATTCTTGGCATAGCTATAGAATGCCTTGTGGTTGTCTTTGGAATCTTTGGCAATTTTATTTTTGTAACTAGCTTTGGAGGATTTTATGAGGGATCTCAGCTTCTTAACCAGGCTGGTAAGGGAGTTTTTTGCATCCTGGGATTTTCCTCTTTTCTGCAACAGATCCTTCCTTCTATTGTATAGTTTGTTTATGACGGAGGACCACCAGATTGGCTTCCTTTTTTTTTTTGGAGGAGAGCGTCTTTGTTCTATTTGGGATGGCACAATTCATGTGCTCATATAGTGCTTTAGTCTAGGATTCGGCAGTCGAACTTTCAGTTCCCGTCTGCATGGGTGTCCTGAAGTTTGTCACTTTTGACTTGAGTAGCATGAAGTTGGCCTTGGAGAAGTTTTTTACTGATGTTTCCTTACTGGGGGGTGGGGGGGTGGGATGTGGATGTCAAAGGTGATTAGTTTATGATCAGACCTAACCAACGAGGGGGTGACCACTGGTGTGGAGCATCGATTTACCATGTTGGTAATGACCAGGTCCAGGATATTGAAGCCTCTGGTGGGACTATGGATTAGTTGATCCAGGACGTTAGAATTTATGAATTCCAGGAACCGTTGGGCAAAGGTTTTGGTACATGAGTAGTTTTCCCAGTTAATGGCAGTTTAGTTGAAATCAGCCAGCATTAGGGTGTGTGGTTGTATCTTAATATTTTCCAGTATGTTTAGAAAGGTGCAGTGAGAAACTTGGGGCATGGTGGGGGATCTGTAGCAAGCTACAGTTTGGATTGCAGTCTTACCTAGTGTTAGTTGCACCTGGAGAATTTCGGATGCATTATGTTGGGCAACTAGCCTGGAGGTGTGAATATCCTTAGTGAATATGGACACTCCTCCACCTTTGTGTTTCGGTCCTGGTTTGGTGGCCGAAAAGTGTGGTAAGAGTTGTAGCCTGGTATTGCAGGGGTGCTCTCTGGAGCCTTGAACCAGGTCTCAGTTACTGCACAGATATCAATGTTCTCCATTTTTAGGAGGGCCTCAAGAGAGTGCATTTTGAGGTTTAGACTTCTAGCATTGAGTAGTATTACCTTCAGATTTTGCATACTTGTACCTGTTATGGCAGTGGTTTTGTCCTTTGAGCCTTGCCTAAAAAAGGCACTATAGGGGTGGCAAGAGCCTTAGCCAGTAACCTGAATCCCAGGGGCAACAGGTGCAGACCATCTTTGGCAAAGCATCATGGTTTGTCGATCATGTTGTCCCAGGCAGACAGGTACTGGATCCCCTTTGAATGACACCAGAAGCTTAGCCAATTGTTGAAGTCAATCATTTTGTCCCTATACTGTGGTATCATTCTGGGTGAAGGCAGGATGCTACTCAGGGCTAAGGTCATACCTGCCTGGGCCACATGATCCAAGAGCTCTTCCATGTCTCTTTTCATGTAGTCCAGGGAGGTACATCTCAAGTCATTCACTCCAACATGGACAATGACAGAGTCGTATTTGTACTTGTTGTGGAGTGACTTGAGTGCATGCGTTATGCGGTGGATCCTGGCACCTGGCAGGCAGCTGACTGTAATTTTCTCCTTGTTCAGCCTGGTGAGTGGGACATCAGTGTGCCTGACTATAGAGTCACCAATGACTAAAGTGTTTGGTACATTGTCTTGACTTAGGGGCTGTTGTTGGTTGGCACACTGGTGTTGTGAGCTATGTGATACTTTGGTTGTGATTAGTGTTTGTTTGCGTTTCAGCTTCAGAGGTCCTTGTTGCTTGGGCAGGTTAATGTTAAGGACCCTGCACATGTGGGTTTAGTGTTGCTATGTGTGGGTGTTGGTGTTGCTTGAGGTGTAGTGCAGGTATTAACTATCTACTCTTGATTGTCTAGCACAATCTTGGCTGGAGAGAGCTTTGCTTCCAGTTTGGCTATATAAGTGCATCTCTCACAGGTTGCAGTGTTGGGTGTTAGGAGAAGAGGGTTGTCTGTGTACATGAGGCAATTGCTGCATTGCCCCAGTATGCCCAGATTCACCAGATGGACAGGAGAAATCACTGGAAGCTGACCTTTGGACATGCCTGGTTAGGTGCTTTTTTTTGTAAAGTACAAAAGCTGTTTTCCCTTACCTTGGCAAGCTACTTTGCAATTATAGGCTGTTTAGTGCCTACAATTAATTTCTCCTTATTAACAAGGAGAGTTGAGTGCCTGTATCAGTTTAAGGCTTCCCGGTGCTTTCCAGCAGGATTTAGAGCAAGTGCTAGTTACAGGGACTCCAGCCAGAAAGAGTCAGGAATCAATGCACTCTGCTCCTACTCTCACCAGGAGCAGAATATAAGCACAGATTCCAAGCTGCCACCTATGAAGCAGTTATTAAGCTTTCTGGTGTTCAGCAGTCTCCAGGAAATAATGTAACTGCACTCCTTCTCTCACTAGGAGAAAACAGAAGCACTAATCCCAAGATGACTACTGAAAGGCAGAATGTGAGCTCTCCAGTAACTGGTGGCCTTGCAATAGATGCTTAGAGGTAAGATGAAAATTGTTTATCCTAAATACTGCAGTGTGCACAACAGGAATTAGATGTGAAAGTAGGTAACTTAAGTTTTACCTGTCTAAAAAGTTAAGTTTTAGTGGAGAGTCATTATTTTTAAAACAGCAAGATAGATTGAAAGGAGATGGTCACTTTTGTATTCTTGTACTATGGAATAGAGTAGGATGGCCAATAAATTTAAATAGATGAAGGGGAGTGATTTCAGAAAAGGATAATTTTGTGCTTACTCACACAAGCCAGTAATATCAGAGAGGAAATGAGATATATGGTCAAATGAACATAAGGGGCAGGCAACTTGAAAGACAGTGGTGTTTAAGAACACAACAGTAACTGGTTAGGAGGGTGGGAAAATAATTTCTGCCTGACTCATAAGACACAGAGCTGTGGTCTCTTTTCAAGTTTTAATATACAGTTAAAAGCAGAATACAAGTAAAACACATGGTAAAGAAAACAAATCACAGTATTCAAAATAGAAAAAGGCAATAAAGTAATACAAAATACAACAAATAAAAAGCAAACTAACCTTTCCCTCATAGCAAAGTGTATCATTTCCTGTGCCTTCCTTCCCAGCCATTTTCATTCAAATTCCTCTTTTAGTAATGCATGTAATAGCTTCAGCATTGCTGAGATAGTCTACAGAAACTTATAGCAACCGTTTACCAATTCAGAATACAAACTTGCAACATATTCTATGGCCTGTGTATCTGCAGTGGGCTTTATATATCTTCATATAATTCTTCTGCTGTTCATTCATGCCAATTATATACCCATAACACAACATTTTAGATGTTATCCTTAAAAAAAAAAAAAAATTCACTCAAACTTCTCTCTGCTTTAAGTCCATATGCTCTTTTTAGTACTCTTCATAAATTCCATTTATCAAGGATCCCTACAGACATATAGTGCAGAAAAGCAAACAACACCATCTGTTACGCTGTTATTAAGCATACAAATAATGTCCAAAATTTAGTGCTTGATAAAATACATGGTTTAGCACTTTTGTCATGTAACAAAAGACTTCATCAAAACCAAGATAGCAAACAGCATTTGCCTAAAAAAATTTGGAACATTGACTCTTTATAAATTATCCAAGCATCTGTTTTGACTCTTCCCAATCATCAGCATAACATCTTACTAATGCTATGTATTAAGAAATCCTAGAATTATTTGACCCATTGTCTGTTGTCAAGTATCAGATGAATTTACCACTCTGAAAGTTGGTCTATTATATTGGAACAACCACATATGAGTGTTAATGGTTAGGATTTCTTTAGAAATTCTTTTTGTTTCTATATGTATTAATCTATCTCAAACCATTTAAAAAATACTGCCATTCATAAATGCCACAAAAATACCTTTTATTCCTAGCAGGGGATACCTCTAGTTTCTCCTCTCCTTCTCCCACTCCCACCTTTCCTACCTCCATCCTTATAGTACCTTCAAAAAAAAAAAAAACATTTTTTTTTCAAATAATTTCATCTTTATCTCTGGATAATGATCTATTTTTGTATCTATGTATACATTTACTGAATGTAGACAGATTTATTTACAATTGCATTGCTTTCTTATTTTGTTTAAGACTTTGTTTACTTTGTGTACTTTGTTTAAAACTTGTTGTATTAGCTATTTGAGTTTTATCTAATACATGTATTGTGTACATCATGCGGTGGTGGTGCTGCGGTAGCATTGTCGCCTCACAGTACAACGTTGTCCTGTTCGATTCTCAGCTAGAGCATCTTCTGTGTGGAGACATGCATGAATGGGCATACCTTCGTTGAAGGTTGTGTGTCAGAGCTGGCAACTCGGCACGTAAAAAATCTACTGCCAATCATTAGCAGACCGGAGTTCCGCTGTGGCAACCCCTAACCAGGAAAAGCCGAAAGACACAACAACAACAACATTGTAGAGCTTTTCTCCCCAGGCCTTCACTGAAAATGGGCACTTTTTGGCCTAGTTGACCTTCCTTGTAAACAAATGCAAATAAATAAATAAATAAATACTGTCCCTACCCCAACAAAAATGTAATAGTGCCCTTGAACACTCATAAAGTAGGCATGATGCATTGACTTCTCCCTACTTTGGACAACGTTCAAGTATCTCATAGTGGGTCACTTTTACTCTTTGATAATAGTACATATGGTAGTATTCTGGCTCCATAAAATCTTAGTATTGGATTTGGTTCTAAATCAGTGTTTGCAATTGTTGTTCTTTAGTTTCATTTTTTTTACCAAAACTGTATTTATTATTAATTGAAAATACCTATAACTGTTCATCTGCAGCTACTTTAGTACCAACTAGCAGCAGTCTGCAATTTCCAAATAAAGGTACAGTCTAAATCAAAACATTTCATCTGCTGTTTGCAATATTGTTCCATTTGTGTCACATGCACATTTAACGCTAACATTTCGCATTTGCACATCACACAGTCATTTGATGTAAG
This sequence comes from Protopterus annectens, assembly GCF_019279795.1. Taxonomy (NCBI): domain Eukaryota; kingdom Metazoa; phylum Chordata; order Ceratodontiformes; family Protopteridae; genus Protopterus; species Protopterus annectens. The sequence goes on along the minus strand of NC_056733.1, from coordinate 81,539,226 downwards.
CTGTTCACCTATACAATTTTCTGCTTACTTCTAAATTGCCTAGTGGTTTAGAGGGAAATTATTTTCATATTTTATCTACCGACATCATAGATAAAGAAGCCTCTGCATCTATTTTCATTTTACACTATTCTAGCTGTAGAGTATAAGGAATTCTATTGAGCTATTTGATTGATACTGGTCTGTGCTTTTCTTTTTCTGTCTCCATTTCTTTTCCCACCACTCTTTAGTGTACAAGCTGTGAGTCATGCTTGTCATTTAATACTCAGTATGTGCCATTAACTTTGTTTCTGTTGTTTTCCCAATTACACATTGTCTGAATATATATCTTATTATGTCATCATCTGCAATGTTTCTGTTTAACTGATCATATACCAGTCTTATATAATAGCCTGCTATACCAGAGCATGTCTGCTTCTTGGGGCAGTTAATGGATGGTCTGTTCACTGCACACTCATACATCGTCTTATGACTGTATTTGTGTTTTTCTGCTGTTTTCATTGATGTTCTTGTATTTAACACCTTTTCAAGTGAGATCTACTTTCAAAAGTAATTTTTTCTTAGCATATGGCATGTATAATTATTTCTCGGTTATCTGCAAGGTTACAATTCTTAGCTACACCTTTATCATGTATTCCCCAAATATCCCCAAATAATTTCATGCCTCTTTTGATTTCTCATGTGAGAGCTGAAATGTTATGCTGCTATTATGAGGCTGGGATTCAAAAGCTTCCGTATAAGTGCCTACATATTTTTTCAGATGGATTCTTGGTTGTCATCATATGTACAACAACTTACATGTTTTAGTACCCTTTAAACTTAACAACACTGAATGATTCAAAATAAATTTTCATTTATGTGCAAATGACTGCTGTTCCTTTTTACACAGCTTATAATGTCTAGTTTTACTCCCAAACACTGTTCACTCTTTTTGTTAAATTAAGTACCCCAATTCATAAAAGTCTTCTACACAAGGTCTTGCTATGTGATGACTTTTCCATTCTTCTTCTGCTCCATTCATAGTTTACTAGAACTTACAATGCGCACTTGTTAATACATCAGCTACTCTAAGGCCTTTAACAAAGGGTGTCCAATTATACTGTGTAATATTAATACTAATATAAATGGTAGTAGTTCACCAAGACAGCTAGGCCTTCTGGAGTGGCCCACACAGTGTCACCAAATAAATATAAGCACTCTCAAAGGTTAAGTACTTTCTAAAAATGGCCAGCCATAATGAAAAGTTTAAATATATTTAATAATAAATAATAAAAGAACACGAAAATGCTAAATATATATTTAAAGTAAACCACAGAGTTCAGATCATATGAAATATTAAAAACAACATTGATGGATAGACTCATACAAATAAAGAAAAACAATCACCAAACTAAGCTTCACTTTATTCCTGACTGAATTTAGGAGAATCACTATTCCCTAATAACTTACTTGATAGAGCAAGGCACAATGAAATACATGAGCAGTCTTTCTAGTCAGGTTTTCCAACACAGAATGCTCTATCCTCAGAGACAACTCCCTGTAAAATATAATATCTAGGATGACTTGTAAAATGACCTCATCTGGTCACCTGACACATGGTTCTCACACTATTCCCTTTTAAAGCTGAGAAAGGAATTTAGTATAGACAGCTACATTACACATGCAAATGTTTATGGCAGTGCCTGGGGCTTCTCCTTTTTACTTAGCTAATGAACAAAGACTTCTTCCAGACCTACTGTCTCTGGTCCTATTCGGCACTGTGGGTTGCTGCTTTAATAATTTAACAGCTCATTTACATTTCACTTGTTTTTCTTAAAGTAAGCTAGTTGGTTAACCTTTGCTGTCCCAGTGTCCTCTATTAAAACATATACATTTAATTCAGTTACAATAATACATGTACATTTCTTTTCATTCTAGGAGGGTGCACTGTTGATACATTTTAACACAAGCAAACCTCACAAAAGCATTTTCAGCATAAGCATATGTACAAATCAGTTTGATATACAAATTACAAAATTCCAGCTAGCTGTGTTGGCTCAAATCATACATCTACTGCACTACCTCCTATTGTCACAGTAATGTTTAGTACATAATGATTCCTGATAATATAATTGCAATGTGTATATTAATTGCTGAAAATGTTGTTTGTTAATATTTGACACTGCTTTCCATCTATCTGTCCTTCTGTACATTTTCTGATAACCTCATTCATCTTTTATAAAGTCTGTGGAATGCCAGAGTCTGTCTTAGAAGATAAGTGCAAGGCATTCAAACCCATTCTGATCAGGAAGCTAGCCTATTTCAAAATGCACACTCACTCACACGCCATATGGTCCCTATTGGACAGATTGGAGAACATCAGTTCACCCACTGTATGACTTTGGAAGATGGAATGAATCTGGAATAACTGGAGAACTGAACCAATGCACAGAAATTAACTACATAGAATGTGACTGTATTTGATAATTGGTAAGCTACCTAACTATTGCTTTTAAAAAGCTGCAGGCATTATCATCCACAATTGTACTGTATGCACTGCTAAAGTCATTTTGGGTGCTGTAAAATCACACATTGGCTTAACCATTTGACATAACAAATATTTCTAAAAGTCTTCTGTTCCATGCAATTGCTTTAGCTCCTTTTTACTTAACTCTGCTATAGTCACCTTTTCTGCTAACCTGGTCACAGGAATTTTTTCTCTTTTTGTAGTTAAATGTATTTTCCCGTGTTTTGGCTTAACTTTAGTACTTTTGTCAACAGCAATGACTCCCGTACATGAGTCAGCTTTATCACCACATGCCGTGAATTTATCCTAAGCTTGCATAGCTAGTTAACATTAATAAATACTTGGAGCTATACTTTGGTGCTGTATTGCTTAGTAATATTCACTGAAATGCCAGTCAGAACACACATAGCAATCCTGAAGCTGCTTATACTGAGTAATAACCATCAACACGCTGAGACCAAGCACAATCTCTTCATCAGACAGTTCTTCAAAAAATAATTTATTTCATCTGTACAGGTATGAAAATAGATATTCATTGGGATGAATATCCAGCTGTTATGCCAAACAAGTCTAGCAGTATAGCACATAGTTACTGCCCAGGCTGATACTACAGCCCAGGGTTTGATACCTACAATCTCCACTAGTAAACTGTATGAATGCGTAAGTCACATAAGAAGACAGGTACTTCTGGATCACTATAGAAAAGATGCATTTCTGCTTATAATTTGATTAAGAATGTAAAAGTATTGTGATTCTGAAAAGTATTTTTATCTATTTCTTCAGTAGAGTACAGTGTAAATACTAAAGCTAAATGTACTAAGTCTTGAAATCATCTCAGTGCTTACTCAGGCACAAGTGATTTAACTGTTGTACTCCATCCGTGAAGTTAAGCAGAAGTGGCTTTGTATATATGTTCAACAAAGCACACACTGCTGAGTAAGGTTGTCTAAAATTATGAGAACCCTTTGTTGGTTACAAACTGTACTTTTGTATAAATGTGTGGGGTCTGGAGCTCACTGAATACATCTTTACTTTATGTGGAAATACAAAAGAATGCTTAGAGAAATGTGCATACAGAATGTAGATGTGTTTTAGATGCATTTTAGTCGCATGCATTATATTTTCCACACTCACATTTAATATCAGAAGAATATACATGTCCAACTGACATTTGCATATAATACAGCATGGTAGTATGCACCAGACTTTATTCCAGTGAAACTATGTATATGAGCCACTAATAGGAGTCTGCAAGAAAAGGCATGGCTTTAATTTAGAGTCATTTGTAGCACTATTATATGCATTTTCTTACTTGAAAACATAGAAAATGCATTTTGTTCCCCCACAAACTTAGCCAGTTTCTGAGAGGGGGATGGGGTATTTTTTTGTTTAATTTATAATCCTGTCTGCAATACTCAGGGTAGTGTCTTGCAGTTTCAGGGCAGCAGACTGTAAGTGTGGTGATTTCTCTCAGGAAAACACTTCCATAAAGGAATCATTTTTTCTACACACTGGAAATACCTGCTGCTGCTAATTGCAATTTCACCTGTAGTGTCTTCTGTCTGACCCCAAACACTAAAGTCTCCCAGAATCCTTAATTTTAGACTGCCATCCATCTTGGTTGATTGGATTGAGTTTGTACTCATCTGGATATTTGGTCTGAAGCTTCCATCCATCTTAGAGTTAAACTGTGGGACTTCCATCCTTCTCTGGTCATTGTATGAACATTTGTCCTTCTCTGGTCATGATGTGGAACATTTGTTTTTCCATAGTCACTGTGTGTTACATCCATTCTCTTATAGTCATGGTGTGCTACATCCATCTTCCATGGTCATGGTGTGGTGCATCCATTCTTCCTTGGTCAAGGTACATCCAACTTCCATGGTCATGGTGTGGTGCATCCATTCTTCCTTGGTCAAGGTACATCCAACTTCCATGGTCATGGTGTGGTGCATCCATTCTTCCTTGGTCAAGGTACATCCAACTTCCATGGTCATGGTGTGGTACATCCATTTCCCTTGGTCATGGTAGAACCATCAATCTGCAGTTATGGCATGGTACATCCATCCTTCCCTGGTCATAGAGTGGTGCATCCATCCTTTCTTGTTCACGGTGTGGTACATCTCTCCTTCTATTGTCATGGTGCTGTACATTCATTCTCCCTTTGTCATGGTACATCCATCTTTCATTGTTATGGCATGTTACAGCCATCCTTCCATGGTCATGGTGTGGTACATCCATCATCCCTTGGTCATGGTGCTACCATCCATTCACAGTCATGGTGTGGTACATCCATCCTTTCATGATCATGTTGTGGTACATCCATCCTTCCTTGTTCATGGTGTGGTACATCCATCCTTCTATGGCCATGGTGTGGTACATCCATCCTTGTTCATAGTGTAGTTCATATATCTGTATCTGGTTATAATGAGGTACAGCCATGCTTCCTTGGTCATGGTGTGGAACATTTATTTCTGTCTTGTCATGATATACAGTATTCATCTGTCTCTGATAATTTTATGAAGCATTCATACTTCTTTCCACTTGGTAGGAATCATCAAAGCTTTCTGGAGAAAGCTGTTAATGATCAGCTTACAACTGCCTGGCTGTTGGCTTCAAGATGGGGTCATCATGAGGCAAGCATTATGGACATGTTTTGGGAATAATAAAGAGTAAAGAAACACTAAGAAGATCTGAATGAGTTGTTAGAAAGGATATTTATTGCACACCTTCCAAAGTGTTGAGAATTTTGGATAGTGGGAATAGATTGGGAGGGCATAACACTGATGAAACTAAAAGTATTTTAACTACAAGGTGGGTGGCTGAGAGTAAATTAAAATGTTATTTGCAAGCAAGTGAAAGGCACCCTATGATACACTTTATATAGGGAGTGAAACTTTCCTTTTCAGATACTACTTTGCATGAATCTTCACAAGTAAGTGCAACAAATAAGATGCCAAATAAGGCATGGTTAATCATTAAAATAATTAATAATTAATAAACAATTCGGTAAATAAAGACTGCACTAATGATATACAACTATGTCATTAAGAATGGTTAATATACCGCTACTGTATTAAAGACCTTGTGGCTTTTTATATAGTAACCTCATCATAGTCTAGTAACACAAATATATTTAGTCCATTTGTATGAACTATCCTGAAAAATCTCCCTCCTCCTGCCCCAAGCACAGGTGCCAGTGCTGATGTCTGGTTGCACTCATTTGAGAAATTCATTTTCTAAGATTACAGATTAAAACTTAAGGCTGGTGATAAATCATTAGTAAAAAAACAACATATTCCATACATAAACTCCTGAACTTATTTGCTGTTCCATCACAGTAATGGCCTTTTGATCAATCAGGACCTAACTTTTTCAGCTTTCATTAGAGCATGATGTAGAAGTGCTTGGTGTTCTGATATCAACTAGGAAAACTGGTGTACAAAATAGCATAGAATCAATGCGGCAAAACATTACATGTGACTCTTATGGTCATATCCAGGTTAGAATGTATCAGTATTTTACCTGGTCTGATAATCTCCTTTGTTGCTCTAAATCTCATTTTGTAACTATCCATCCAGTCCCAAGCTGATCAAGTCAGCATCAAAGCATTTATTTAGAGCAACACTTTTAAAAGATGGTAATAATTCATCACATGAAGGCAGAATTACAACTAAGGCATTTTTGGACCTGGGTGCACTTAGCAAAGCCTCTTCTTTATCTTGTGATCTCCACAGTTCATTTCAATTCTGTATCATTATTCTTCCTTGAAAATTCACTTGTTTGAGTTGTCTGTGAATCTATGCTCTCTTAGACAGTATGTATGTGTCTTTCGGCTTTTTCCCGGTTAGGGGTCGCCACAGCGGAACTCCGGTCCGCTAATGATTGGCAGTAGAGTTTTATGTGCTGGCTTGCCAGGCCTAACGCACAACCTTCAACGAAGGAACGCCCGTTCATGCATGTCGCCACACAGAAGAAGCTCTGAGAATCAAACGGGCGATGTCTAACTGTGAGGCGACAACGCTACCGCAGCACCACCACCACAGTAATGCTCTCTTAGACAGTACAGAATTAATTTTAAACTGCTCGGATATTCTTTGTCATCACAAGCCATATCCAATATGTCTCCCAGGTCATATGGTGTATCTGGGATTCTCTGCAATATCTGGTTGATTGTGTTCTAGCATATGCACAGCGAATACATCAGTCTGCGCAACAGGATATTATATCTGACAAACTGCTTATACGTGCAAGTGGTCAAAAAAAGTGTTTTCAGTCATCAGCTCAACTTTATTTAATGTAATACTTGGCTCAAGCCAGCCATCATGAAATGCTTGCCCCATCACTCAGCAGTCAAAAAAACAAAAATATGTTTTATATATCTGCATTTACACTGGAGGCCATCAGAACTTAACAGTGCAGACTTTTATGATGCTGGTCTACCTCAGCAGCCTTATACAGTCTGTAACAATACAAGTTAAAGGTATCTGTATAACAATACTTGGGTATTTCAACCAACACTAGCATATCAGCACCACAAGCCAGTTAGATGATTCCTTAAACATGCTAATCCTACAATAGTTAGTTGCCGCACCCACCCAACCCAATCATCTTAGCTACAGAAACTCATGTATAGAATGGTTTGCTACTAATAATCCACACAGGATCTCCCCCTCCAGTAATGCATCCCCCATTCTTCAGTGACTACAATCAAATAGCATTCTACTTCTATGTACCATTAAAGGCTGTGGAGCTATCCGATCCTTCTCATCACGGGAAGTCATCTAAATGACTGTGAGGGTCATACCAAATACACCTTTGTTACTAAGTAAACAGAGTGCAACAGCCCTGGAATATTGTCTCAACATTCTTCCAGCTTTACAAAATGGATACTTTCAGTAAACAAAACCTCACTCTTCCATAACTAAACTCTGCTATGAAAAGCCCATTTACTAACAACTATACAGTTTGGAATTATTTTAAATGTCTCAAATTACAGTCTTGTTTGATAGAATTCTGCAATATGTAGAAACAAATGGGAAGAAATCATTTGCACATTAAAGGTACCTACATGTAAATATGCCAGTTAAGGCTTCTTAGAGATCCATAGGGATTCTGTCTTGAAGCTAATAAGCTGTCATAAAGAATTAAAACTGCATTCCAGTCTCACACAATAAATAAAGATCACACAATATCTAGTGCGACTTCATTGTGAGAAATGCTCAGTAAACAATCCATTTTCACAAGTTACTCCTCTGTCTCAATACAATTTACTACTATTCCCAGTCTTGAAAATTACCCTAAAGATTTCAACTTTTTATCTTCCTGTTTAGAAAAATAACTGTTAAAGAAGCAAAATGACTAGTTAAGAAAATTATCCAGGTATGGATCTGCAGGGTCACACAGCCTCATCCCCAAATTCCTAAAATCTTGTATATTTCTATAGCCAAGACCCTTTAGAATATCTTCAGTCTGCCATTGGTTAAATAGCACTCTCACTTTTCTTATAACGATATCCATAATAATTCTACTAACCAAGCAGGGGAATATCTTCTTGCTCCTTACCTCATATTACTCCAACTCCCCATTTTCATGTTCCCATAAATGATACAAGAGCTGTATCATTACATTTTGTATCATCTTAACTCCTTTGATGTTCATAACTCAACAACATGGATGCAGAAAAGGGTGCAACATTCTAAGTGCTTCACTTTGCTATACTTGCCACAGTTTCTCTAGCATGGCTGAGTTTTAAGCCAAGAGCTTTTTACTCTCTTTATAATGGGTGCACTCCTTGACAATCCTCCTTCCAATTTAACACTTTACATAAATAATCTTGTCTAGCTAAAATCTGGGCCAGCATTAGACAGTATCCAAAATGATCTGCAATTAGAATTCAGCAATCTAGGAAACCATTTCTTGGCGAGAAAATAATGGATAGTCTCAAAACAAAATAATGGTAATTGGTTCCTCTAAGAAGTTATGTCAGGAAAGTGTTTCACATATATACATGCCTCTCAACTCTACAGATTTTTGCAGAATCCCCAGATTTTTGTCTCATATATTTTTATCTCTTCCTCATCAAATGTGTGTGTTTTTTTTTCTGGCAAATCACTGAGCATTCAACTCACAAAATAATGACATACATTTGAGTTTCAGACTTCATATTGTTCAGAAAATGTATGCTGATACAAATACAGGTATTATAAGCAGCTTTCTATATGTTTATAAGAGAAATATTTAAAATCTGCCCCTGTTTTTGGACCTTAGTCTCTCCATTATTTTAGACTTTGTGCATATTTCTTGTGCTAAGTGGTTGAGAGATATGTTTGCATATGCAATCCCCTTAATAATGAACTAGCCTATGATGGGTACTTCAAATATCTGGGTGTCTGGCTAGATCCTAGCTTAGAATTTTGAACACAATGTAGAAGCTTGTTTTAACAATATCCTAAACTAAAACACATCAAGCTCAGTTATAATGTCTGTATCCTTCTTAATCTGGATTGCTGGGAATTTAATAATCCAATTTTACCTAAACTAGCATTTGCTATCCGCATCATAGCACTAAACTCCTCTCAGAACACACTGCACTGTTAATTTTTAGCTGAATGCTGTATATGTATTGCACATAATGATTCTTGTCCTGTTAAACAACTACATTCAAGCTCTGTAGCTCTGACACCTCACCAGATCCCTTGGAGTGCCACGGAGCCTCTTTACAGAAAGTTAACAGGCTACCTTTAATTACTGGAGCCACATTACTAATTGTCCCCCTTTTTGTAAGGCCATATATTTTGAATGTTGTCCCGTTCCCCCACTTTCCCTAATGTTAAAGGATGGACCACACTGAAATCATAAGATCTGTATGTCTTAATTGTCAAAATGCTTGCATACAGTATTTCAACACTTTTAGCAGAGTAACATTGACTAATAGAAACCAACTCCTCTCTTAGAAATGTTAATGATTATACGGATTCCAGGTCTTGGTTAAGCTATCCAAAGAATACTTTGAGTTGTTTCCTCTTAGAGTGTTACCTTTGCACCTTTGTTATTGTCCTTTTAGTAACCTCATGTGATCTAATCTGAAGTCTCTTTGATTTGTTTCAGTATAATGTCTCTGTTTAATGGCACTGTATTTGTACTGTCAGGTTAGGACTACTAAATATTACGTCTGTCTGTTAATAACTCATTTTTATATGATACGCACTGGCCTTGGATTCTTGTTTTATGTTTTGTTTATACTGCACTGTTAATTTTCAGCTGAATGCTGTATATGTATTACACATTATGAATTGTTGCCAGTTAGACACCTGGCCTTATTGTTTTGCTCAGCCATTATTTTTAAATAATTTGTATGTGCAATATTTACATTAATCTTGCTCTGTATAAACTTTTACCTTTTTTGCATGTACTGTATTGGCATTTATCTATCAAACATTTGTTAGCCAGGTAAATGAAATGGTCCTTGAAACCTATTCAGACACTACCTGGGCCACAAGGGAAAAGACAAACAGTAATCCAAATAGAAGTACCTTTATACAGAGTGTTGACTTTATGATTGGGCCAGGCCTGCATGATAATTAAGAAAAACAGGTTAATAATCAATAAGCAACTTTATGGTTATCTGCACATTTTGTGTACTGTAAGCAAACTTGGAAGTAGTCAATCCCCAGAATCCTGCAAACAGAGTAAAAATGTGGATTTTGGAGAACAGAACTATAGAATGGAAATAAGCCTAAGAAAAGTTCCTTGTGTTTAAAGTATGATTTGTGATGACAGTTTCCAAAGAACACAAATACTGTATGTAAGAAGAAGAGTGCAAGTCTTAGTTGCCTGGTTGTTTGTGTAGCTGATAGATCCTCCTTTTTGTTGCACTGGGTGTTCTTTCTTTCATTAGATAATATCTTCATCTAACTGATAAAAGAGTTCCCTCTGTGACTTTCTAATCTTTTTCCTACTTTTACAACTTAATTTTATATTAAAGTGCAATGTTCAGTTGGTTTTCTAGTCTGTGTGCAAATGTGCTGAGAGCAGTGGTGGTTATTCGGTGGCAGAAAGTAATTTACTGCTCTTTCTTAGAGGTAGACATTATTAGCTAGAGTTCAAACTACTTTTTTCTTGGTCCTTTCACTTTTCCAGTCAATGCTAGCACTCCATGCACGCGACAGACACAGGTGCTTTCATTTTCAAATTCTCTTTTAGGCACCTTTGTTAACTTCACCTCCCAGTTAGGGTTGTAAAACTCACAATGTTAAATGGTGGGGTATCACTGCATGTCTAAAGCTGATCTCATAGGCAGTATAGACTAATTGTTTATTACTTACCGACCTGTCCACACTTATTGCTACATCCCTAAATCAATACCTTCACTGTGAACCAAAGAGCTTTTCTCAATAGTTGTGCAAAGAAGCACAGTGCTCTGTGTGTGTGTGTGTGTGTGTGTGTGTGTGTGTGTGTGTGTGTGTGTGTGTGTGTGTGTGTGTATGTATGTATGTGTGTGTTTGTGTGTGTGTGTGTGTGTGTGTGTGTGTATGTGTGTGTTTGTGTGTGTGTGTGTGTGTGTGTGTGTGTGTGTGTGTGTGTGTGTGTGTGTGTGTGTGTGTGTGTGTGTGTGTGTGTGTATACAGTTACATATTTCTTTTAGATAGATAACACTATAGTAAATCAACTCCAAACCTACTCTATTAATCCATATTAGTACCTCATAGGTGCTATTACCCTTTTAATCCATATTAGTACCTCATAGTTGCTATTACCCCTTTAATCCAAATTAGTACCTAAAAGGCGCTGTTATCCCTTTAATCCATATTAGTACCTCATAGGTGCTATTACCCTTTTAATCCATATTAGTACCTCATAGGTGCTATTACCTCTTTAATCCATAGTAGTACCTCATAGTTGCTATTACCCCTTTAACCCATACTAGTACATCATAGGTGCTATTACCCCTTTAATCCCTATTAGTACCTCACAGGCACTATTACCCCTTTAATCTGTATTAATACATCACAGGTGCTATTACCCCTTTAATCCATATTAGTACCTCATAGGCACTATTACCACTTTAATCCGTATTAGTACCTCATAGTTGCTATTACCCCTTTAATCCATATTAGTACCTCATAGTTGCTATTACCCCTTTAATCTGTATCAGTACCTCATGTTTGCTATTACCCCTTTAATCCATATTAGTAACTCATGCATGCTATTACTCCTTTAATCCATATTAGTACCTCATAGGTGCTATTACACCCTTAATCCATATTAGTACCTCATAGGTGCTATTACCGCTTTAATCCAGATTAGTACTTTATAGGTACTATTGCCCCATTAATCCATATTAGTACCTCATAGGTGCTATTACCTCTGTACTCCATATTAGTACCTCATAGGTGCTATTACCCCATTAATGCATATTAGTACCTCATAGGTGGTATTATCCCTTTAATCCATATTAGTACTTCATAGGTGCTATTATCCCTTTAATCAATATTAGTACTTCTTAGGTGCTATTACCCCTTTAATCCATATTAGTAAGCATTTGCCACCATGGATTTACACAAACTGTCTGTGTAGTCAACTTGGTTGAAATGGGTATCCTGAGACAATGTAGAAATTGTCTCACTGACAATCATACACTACTTAAACAAACTGACACAATGTATGTGAGAGATGTGCAGTAAATATATAATGTTACTGGAAGCAAAGCTCTTACACAAAGCTTCTACAAATAACAAGCAGATTGTTGGTACCGCACAACACCACACTAAATCAGTCTCACATTCCTCACACCAAACACATAGACCCATATATGCTGAGGATCTTAAAAGTAACCTGTTTGAACCACAAAGGCTTCCTAAATGTAATCTAAGAAAAAAGTACCCTCAGCAATCTTATAAAAACACAACATAGGCAGTGCATTTAAGAGTCAAAATGATTTAATTCAAAAGCCCATAAGACAAACTTCCACACGTTTAATATCTCAGTCATAGATGAATCCATTGGGAGAAACTCCGATGTACTACTCAACAGACTGTGCAAGAAAAGTGCTGAGGTCAGTAGTCTTTCTGGTGCCAGGATTTGCCACATCACACATGCACTCAAGTCCTTGCACCACAAGTACAGATATGATACAGTCATAATACACATGGGTGTAAATGACTTCAAACGTACCTCCCTGGACCATATGAAGAGAGACACGATAGAGCTCTTGGAAACTGTGTCCAAGGCAGGTATGAACCCAGCCTTGAGCAGCATTCTCCCATCACCAAGAATGATAGAACAATACAAACCAAAGATTATTGACTTCAACAACTGACTTAGCTTCTGGTGTCATTCAAAGGGGTAAAAATATATACCTGCCTGGGGAAGAATGGAATGTATAACAGTATCCTTTGACAAACATGACTTTCCTTTTAAATATCCCATTGACAACACACCCCTGAAGGTTGATCCCCTATTCAGGGATCTGGGAACCTATGTCATCAATGAACTGTCCTTTGATCACCACATATCTACTGTTGCAAGGAAGTCCTTTTTCATTGCACAGCATATATCTAATGGCATGGCTTCCAGGTCCAGCAATGTAGTCATTCCACAGTACTCAGCTGTCACTAGAATGATCATTGACCATAATGCCCCTTTCGGTATGTATTTGTCCAAATACGTGTCACAGCTGGAATGACCACAATGTTCTCTCACTAAAAAATCAAGGGTTTAAATCTACCTAAAGTATAGAGCCTCAACAGACTCTAACCTGTCAGACCTATACACATTTGCAAGTCAAATGGCAATATGAACACCCACTTAAGGGATGTCAGTCTGTTCTACAATATAAATAGGACAAGATGGAGAGAGATAGGTTTGTATATCAAAGAATACTGCTTCTATTGGACCTTCATCCATTCCACATAAAGCAAAGTATTCATCTTATTCTATTCAAAAGTAATTTGAATGACCCCCCCCCCTGTATTCAGCACCCATGTACCTTGGGGCAACAGGTAAATGCCCCAACATGCCCTTGTTCTACTTGTGTCTGCGCTGTTTATACACAAAATACAAGGACTTAAAAAAGAAAACTACCATGGAATGTAAGGCCAGGCTTCTTAAGATCCCCACATACAGATAGCCTAGTAAATACCTATAAACTTATAAAGGGAAATGGTGGTTAGTTTGGCTCTATCTAGTAAGTTGTTGTGGTTCTAGTCATACTTTTACATTAGTTAATGAGACTACTTGCAGTTGAATTCCCTTAGATATTGCATTATGCTGCATTTTATGTCCTGTGCTTTGCTGTATTATTATGTATCATATTACATACTGTATTTGTATTGTGTATTGCATTTATGTTGCATTTTGTACTGTATTTGCATTGCATTATTATGTACTGTACTTCTGCTGTAGTATTATATATTATGAGTGATGTCTTGGATAAATGACTATTAATGTTGTATTACTTAATATATCCAACACCATGCATGATAGAATCCTTTAAGGACTATGGCCAGACCTTTTTGTTATATCTGACACATCATAAATAGAAGAATATTTATACTGTCGGCCTTCTACCTGTTAAGTACTGCAAAGGCTGGTCCTGCACCCTTTTTGACGTTGATGATGAGGTTTTATGGCAACATTTAGGGGAACTTAGCGTAGTATAACAAGTCAGCAGAAAAGTATAAAATCAGGTGTAGTCACCAATGTAGGGGATGCTCTATCCTACAAAATTATTAGGATAAGCTTTGGATTTAATTAGTAAATACTGACTGCAATATTAATACTAGCAAATGTTCAATAATGCATTCAAGTATCTATTCAAAGTACCCCGTTCTATCAATGATATAATTATTAATCACTGTCATCAGTATCCATTTTTAACTTTATCATTTTTCATGATTGTATATGTAACAAAGCTTGTCAGCAATAAAATGTTACATCAGCGTTCTCACAAGATGTTCAATTCACATTTATCTACACATTACTCAACATATTCTCCACTATAATACACATTATACAACATATTCTCCACTATAATACAAATATCCAACATTTTCATCTTATTATAATAGAATACAATTGCTTTGTATTTCTGCTCATTCTCACCTCATGCATAACCATAACCCTCACACCCCATAGTTTGAGCTATGCCATTCCTTCCCCCAGGTTTCCCCAATTACACATTTACAGCTGTGTTAAGCATCATGTGCAGAATTTGGGGGTACTCCACTTCCCTTCCTCTCAGCTATTCAGAATGCAACCTGCTTTGGGCACAGAGTGTCTTATCTCTGGTCATCCCTGTACCTGTGCTTGGTGATATTTGTTTCATCACTCACTCTTGACTCTTTGCTTGATCAGTCTTGCCCATCACTGTACACCCCCCTTGCACCTCCTTGTCAACAATTGTGCATACCACTCCATAGCTTTTGCATTAGGATCCTTGTTCCTCCTTCTGTTTAAACTTCCAGATCCTTCCATTTCCAGTCCTCACCTATTATCTATCTCACTTCCCTGATGAGCAGTTGAAATTCTTATCTTTTATCTCCAGCCCATCCCTACTCTTTATGCAGCCTGAAAAGCCATAATTCATACCAAACTGGAATCTTCTTCCTCAGAGACCTCCACAGTGGTACAACCTCCTTACAAGTCTACCATATGTACATCCGATCCACATTTTCCTCTCCACATCTCTACCACTCTGTGGACAGACACCATTTTTCTCTGTATGTCTTCACAGGGGTTCAATATCGTTTGTGCCCCATCCTTATCATTTGTGCACCATCCTTCTGTACTTATCCCCAAAAGGGACAACATCTTTAAACACTGTCATCATTGCTAATACTCCTTTCCAAAACCGTTCTTCAGCCCATATGGCATCCTGTTTATTCCACTGATCCCTCAGCTTACCAAAAGCATGATCCTGTACACGTTCCCCAATTGCCTGTAAAGAATACAATTTTTTTTTTCCTTTTTAAATCTAGCTCAATTTTTTTCCCTAAAACTAAGTCTACCTCATAATTCATTATTTGTTCTCCTGTATTTTTAGTATGTCTCCTTTTTCTAACTAATACATTAACTTTCCACATTAATGGCCTGGATATCAAAAGGCAGTGGTCATACACAATAAGGTGAATTGTAAGGCCAATTTCTTCAACAAAAGCTTGAGTACCACTTCACCGTATGAAAGTGGAACCCATGCATAATCTCATCCTGCTTTGTCAAGGCAGGAAGCTCATCTGTTTTCTGTTTTTAATTTTCAGCTCATCAGCGCTGTCTAGGTCACAGACTGAGTCCTTGTTTGTGGTTCACCAGAACTGGATCTGAGTGACAATGTGAGTTTTACAGTTTCCCCCAGTTTGTGTGACCTTGGAGTTAGCATATATACAATATGGAATGTGAGATCCTCAGTTTCTCCTTTGAGCTTGTGGCTTCTCAGCATTTTAGACCCTTTAGCTTTAGATAATCATGTACTAATTAAACAATACACAATTATTCATAGTAGTAGAATCATATGAGTCTGGTGAGACCAGAGATTTTATATGCCTCTACCTTTATTTTCTGTAGTACAGATAAAGTGTGAGTTTACTATCAATCTTCTATAGATTATTTCATGAATTTTCAGTACAACTACATTTACAAAACTGCCAAAAGTAAAATAAGTCAGTCTTGCTATGGTTAAATATTGTGGATCATTTTTTAGTGCTAGAAGGAGAGTGATTTTATATTGATTCAACTCATCTGAAACTAAAGCCTAGCTGTTTTTTTGCAGTTGGAGTTTTCAAATTTTGGAACCACCTTCCATTTCTTGTGGGACTGACTCATCCATTGCTATGTTTAAATCATCACTAGATAATAGTTTAGTTGGAAAATTAAGAATTAAGTCTTTGTATCCAAGCTCTGAAACAGACATCTTAAGGGAAGTAAAAATAGTATGACAACAACTGTATTTTAACATCGTTTTTATTTAAATTGTATCTAAACATCAAAGTGTTTGGCTTTACTCTTCTTAAGGGATGTGAATATTTACCAATCTTAAGATAGCACATACATCTGTTTCTATAAGATTCTTTTAGTACCTGCTGTTCTGACTGCTTTGTTAAATAATAATCCTAAAACATTTCTAGCATGTCTTTAGCCTGTGAGTAATAAAGGTGCCTACCTTTCTATAACTGACATCTTGGCTGCTCCAAAATGGTTTGTCTCAGCTTTTAACAGCAACCAAATAAATGACAGAGTTAATGGAAATTATATATATATATATATAGAGAGAGAGAGAGAGAGAGAGAGAAAGAGAGATACACATATTTGAATTTCTAATTCATGAATGTTTATTTTTTTTTTTTATTATAGCAATGTAGTTGTTTTTGTAGATGTTTTCTTCATTCTTTCAAAGTAGATCAAAGTACTTGTGTACAGGATGGTGGAAGTACAGATTCTTTTATTAAAGGAATTTATGAAAACTCACAGACTATAAACCATTATGTTGATTTATTTATTTATTTTTTCTGACCCTCCTTCTAAAATGTTTAGAGTGGTTCCCTATTACATCAGCGAACACTTAAAATAACAAACTCTGTTTTATCGACCGTTTTAAATGAAAGCTGCAAAATCCCAAAAACACGGAACAGCAATATTTCTCCCAGGGAAAAAAAAAATCACTGGGCCGTTTTTGGGACTTTGCCATTTCCTCCACTGTGGTGCGATCTCAGAGTTGATATATTTAAGTAGGGGGGATGTGGGGGCGAAGCCCCATATTTTATTTTGTGGGTTTTTTTTGTTTTTTTTTTAAGGAACAGTGATTTTTTTTCCCTGGGAAAAAAAGTCGCTGTTCCATGTGTTCGGCATTTTACCGTTTCAATTTTTAATGGTCAGTCATACAGCGTTCACTATTTTAAGTGTTTGCTGTTATAATATAGACTATTTAGAGTCACCCTAGAAGTACAAAGAAGTAAATCAACAGTGATCAATGACAATCTTTTGAAAGTAAGCGTCTATATATGTATACATATAGGTCTACTACCATTAACTGAAATTACACTTACCCAAAATCCAAAATCCCGAGACTATTCCACCGAAACATTAATAAACCAAAGCAACAAACTGCCAACAATTTTAACAGGGAAAATATCCACTTGGCCTCCAGGGTGAATTTTTCCATTTTCCCCAGTATAGTGCAATCTCGGAGTTGGTATATTTAGTTAGGGGGGGTGTGGGGGGCAAAGACCCCATTTGCATGGGTTTAATTTGCTTTTGCTGTTTTGTTTTATATCCTGGTGCCAAGTGGATAACTTCCCTGTTAAAATTATTGGCAGTTTGTAGCTTTGGTTTATTAACGTTTTGGTGGAATTGTCTTGGGGTAGTAGACCCATATATATATATATATATATATATATATATGTATATATATATATATATATATATATATATATATATATACACACACATACACACACACACACACACACACACACACACACACACACACACACACACACACACACACACACACACACACACAGATAGTTATACTCACTTCATCTTAGTGGTGAAATGATAAAATAATTTTTGAGTCCATGAACCGATCCTTAAGCACTGTCACACACAGAGGCAGGAGTCAATGCATTTAAAGAACACACTATATTGTCCTATAATGTCCTATACTTTATTAATTTTTAATGAGTTATTTTTTTCAGTTTTTGGCTATTATTTCCCCTTCTGCTGCAGGCAAGCATGGCTTGCCCAAAGCCCCTTCATCAGAGATGGTCCATAGCCTGGCCCACTCTGGGTAGACCATTAGTCACTGTTTTTTATGGGCTACTTTTATCCACATTCCACGCATTTAATCAAAAAGATGCAGCACCTTCAATCTAAAAGGTAATAATGTCACAGGTCATAGCATTTATCAGTATCAGATATTAATTAACCATAAGAAAGGTAGATCTGATGAAAATAAATGCAAAAGGACTTGGTAATCCATGATTCTAGTTCTTTATGAAGACGCTTGTTTTGACTATGTAGATGTTTTAAAGTTATCTGATAATTTTACAGTTTTTGCTGAAAAGTCTAGTCACTTTTTGTTATTTTATGTAATGGTTTAATTTACTATTGAAAGGAGGCTGTTTTGGTGCCAAAATAAAATTATGACAATTGTGTTGTAAGGGTGAGAAAATTATAAAAGCCCAGCCCCTCAGTCCATCCATCCCCCATAGGCACACCTGTTGGGATGGTTCCTCCTAACATATGCCCTCAGATGGAATATAATAAATTCCAACTACTGTGAGTCAGATAGTTAGACAGCACTCATCTGCCTTTTTATGATGAAGAAAATAAAATTCTGCTAAACAATCAAGACAGAGTCCAGAATCTTTTCTTTGAAGCCTAGTTGGTAAACTATCTAACAGGATTACCTTGCAGCTGAAACACAGGGGATAAACACATGATCATGATCAGTGTTGAACCATGGAACTCCACTGAGAACTAAAAACCTGATCCACTACAAATACCAGGGATGGTAAAGAAACAAGCTCCAGACAACTGTTGGCCCCATCAGCACAAACATATATGACCCTTACTAATCCTTTCAGGTAAAGTAGAGATTTTTTCATTTTATGTTGTTCAGAGCCCCTGTGTATGCACACATATAAGGGGCTTGTCATTATACTTTCTGGGTCAAGTAGTTAATATATTAAGTTACTTACATATATCAATATATATATATATATATATATATATATATATATATATATATATAGTGATTTATTTTGCTGCATCTTTGGAACAGGCTACCAATTCATGTGAAACAGACCACCTCTGTGACACTGTTCAAGAGGAACCTGGACAAGTGAATGGGGCATCATAAATTCTCACCAGAGATAACACCTACAACCCTCTTGAACATGGGCAGACATCACTAAATGCAATCTTGGGTATTAACGAGCATTTCTAAGGTATTACATTGGGATGAAATGGCTAGGCTTGATCATATATATATTTATATATATGTGGGTCTACTTCATAGTATTGAAATCCCACTTATGCAAAACACAGATCATCAAGATGAAAACAGCAAGATGGCACTTCATCGACTCCACACATCATCGACAGGTTACCCAGGGAAAGAAGGCAGTCAGCTGAAAATAAAAACAAACCATAGCAAGACACTATGAACCCACACAACTGGGGGGCTTCTCCCACACACACCCCCAATATGTGTGGGGGGCTGTACACCCCATCCCCCTAAGTAAATATAACAACTTCAAGATTGCACCATAGTGGGCAAAGGAGCAAACCTACGGCTGTTGGCCAGCTGCCTTCTTTTCCTCTGTAACCTGTCGATGATGTGAAGAATTTCTCTGTTTTCATCTCGATGATCTGTGTTTCACGTAAGTGGGTTTTCGATACTATGAATATCGAATATAAATATATATGTGTGTGTGTGTGTGTGTGTGTGTGTGT
This sequence comes from Protopterus annectens, assembly GCF_019279795.1. Lineage (NCBI taxonomy): Eukaryota > Metazoa > Chordata > Ceratodontiformes > Protopteridae > Protopterus > Protopterus annectens. Next base: position 81,519,269 of record NC_056733.1, on the reverse strand, counting down.
GTGTGTGTATGTGTGTGTGTGTGTGTGTGTGTGTATATATATATATATATATATATATATACACATGCATACATACATACAGTTTTATATATATATATATATATATATATATATATACATATATATATATATATATATATATATATATATATATATATATATATATATATATATATATATATATATATATATATATATATATATATGTATATATATATATATATATATATAAGACAAACATATAAAGAAAAAATGTATGCAGTAATGGTCAGTAGGGAAATAGCTGAAGAAAAAGATACAAGCTTAGTTGTGAGGTAGGTATTTTAGAGGTTTAAGGAAACATGTAAAGACACTTCCCAGTTTGGACATGAGCAAGTAATATAATTTCCTGATGTTGATTTGATGAATTCTGTACATAAAATTTACATAGCTCATAGATACATTTAAATACTAAAAAAAAAAGTTTATGTAGAAAAAATAAATGTGCATTTAACAATCACATAAGTTTCACAGAAAAATTGTAATTTCAGAGATTGTAACATAAAATTCAAATAACTATGTAGAATAACTGATAAAATAAAATAACTAAGGTATTTACAAAAACATCCATTAATCTTTACAAAAAATATAGTATTTTAACCATTTCTGATTGTGTTTCACATATAAAAGAAAAAAAGAAACTGGAGTTATTCATTGTAATTGTTAATCTTTTTTCAACAAATTCGGTAAATTTACCCACATATGATATGCATATGTATTTCTAGTTGTTTTAGAAATTATAGTTTTATGGTGTAAATGACAAACTTCATTTAACATATTCTTGAATTCAGTGAAATTACGAGGGCATTCAGATATCCAGTTTTTGTAATGCTTTTTCTAGCCATAGCAGATATTGCCCAAAGTAAATGATATTTTACTTTTTTAACGCTGTGTGATATGGGTGTATTAAAAAGCACTAAAGAATTGTTAAGCGTGAAATTATCTGTGAATAGTGCCTGTAATAGTTCATTAACACTTCTCCAAAATACTCTTATAGCAGGGCAATCATAGAACATATGAGGCCAATCTATATTTCTGTCTGACTTACATTTGTTACAAATGTTCTGTTTTCTGTTGATTTTATTCATTAGTTGAGGAGTATAAAAAGATCTGTACATAAATCTCCAGGTGGATAATTTCCATTTAAGTGAAAGAGTTGTTTTCCCTGTCGATTCTAATATGTTTATTCTGTCTTGATCACAGGGAAGTTCATTATTAATTGTGTAGAAGTAATTCCAATAGCTTTCAGGGCAGCTATATGTTTCATTTCTTATGAATCTGAATATAAAAGAAAGTTTGCCTGAATAAGTTTGATTATGCTGTAAGACTGACTGAAAGTAGTCTTGGAATGCACTAGTATCATGTCTGGTTGTTAATGAGATCAAATTTATTTTATTGTCTAAAATAATCTGAGGGTTTGTATATCTAGCCATAAGGATTTATCCAACTGAAATTCCTATATTATCTGATCTACACTTTTAGCTTTACTGTCTGAAGGCAATTGAAACCAAAACTTAAATTAATTTTGTTTAAACAATGTGATTTTTATTTAAGTCTGATGTTAACAAAGAATCTTGTGTAAATGTTGTAGGGAATAGTAGAAAAAACATTCTTTATATCGGAGATGTTTATATATGAAGTCTCTAAAATTTGTTAGAATATTCTAGATGTAACTGGTTGTGTGCTTGCGTGATATATGCATAGTAAAGTAATCTTTTAGTATCCATAACATCGGATTGCTTATTATTTCTAGCTTATAAGTTAGAGGTCTCATTATTAATTGCATAGCAGTTGCTTCCCAATAAACCTTCCATTTAGCCGAGTATGACGTATCCAAAAGTTGTACAATTGTTCTAATTGTAGAAGAACTGGAATATAGGTTCAGATCTGGAAATGTTATTCCCCCCTTTGCTCCAACTATTTAGATGTTGTTTAAGGGCTATTCTTGTTTTTTTGGGAGACCAAATTAATTTTAATATCAAGGAATTTAACTTATTAGTAAGTTTTTTGGTAGGAAGTATTAAAATAGATTGAATAATATATAGGATCTTAGGTAGGATTATTTTATGATTGCTAATATTTCTTCTGTTGTGAAAAAAATTGTATTCCACTTCAATAATAGAGTTTGATTGTTTTTATAACACTTATTATAATTTAATTGTGTTATTGATTTTATGTTTTTAGCAAGGATGATTCCTAAGTATGTAATTTGTTCTATATTAGATTTGTATTTATTATTATTAATAATTCTTTTATTTTTATTTGTGTATATAGGTAAGATTTTGGTTTTATTATCATTAAATGACAAGCTAGACATCCTTTGAAATATATTGATGGAATCAAATGATGATGTTATTGAAGAATCATTTCCCTTTTTGGTAATAAGTACATCATCTGCAAATAGTTGGACTTTAGAAGTTATTTCCTCATTAAGCTCTAGTCCTTCTATATTTTATTTTTCCTTATATCATTAGCCCATGGCTCCATTGTTAGGGTGAATAATAGAGGAGAGAGAGGACATCCTTGCTTGGTTCCTTTTATGATAGGTATTTTGGTTGAGATGTACAATCCTATTTTAATATATGCTAGGGCTCCCTTATATAGATATTTTAGTAAATCAATAAAACTTTTAGAGAAATTTAGATATTCTAGTAAAATAAACAGATAGTCCCAATCTATTGAGTCAAATGCTGAATTTATGTCCAGGCTTATTAACGTCAGATTTTTCTTCTTTCATTGAGAGTAATCTATTAAGACTAAAGTTCTTTTGATGTTATCATAAGTGCTTCTGTTAATCACAAAGCCTGTCTGGTCATCATGTATTAAATGTGGTAAGAATTTCTTTAGTCTTTCAGTATATATATTCATAAACATTTTATAATCTACATTCAATAGTGAGATGGGTCTATATGAAGAACAAAATTTAGGGTCTTTATTAGGTTTTAGTATAGGTGATATACATGTGTATTTCCAAAAAGGAGGCATTATAATGTCATTCTGAGTTGTGTTGTAAACCTTGTGGAGTAAAGCAATAGCCATTTTAGGCATCATTTTATATAATTCAAGTATAATTCCATTGTTTCCTGGTGCTTTATTTTGTTTAAGTTTGTTAATTTGAGCATATATATCTGCTAGGGAGATTTGTTTATATATGACTTCTGACTGTTGCTTGGTGAATTTGTTATAGAGATTTTTATTAATAAATTATTTAGTCTTATCTTTAGACTCTGTGTTATGTGTGGTTTGATTGATTCTGTGAAAGTGATCTCTAAATTCATCTATTATGTCTTGTATGCTATATGCCTCCTTCTTCTTCCTCAAAGAATATATCTCTTTAATATGATCATGTTTATTTATTTGTTTAGTTTTGTTCTTAAGGTTAGTTAAGTGTTTGGGGTTTGATGAATAGGCAAGAAATTAGGTGATCATAGTCTTGTGATGAAGCTCTATATTCCTCATTTAGTTTATCTATTTCATTTCTAATGTCTTTAGATGTAAGCTTATATTTATTTTTAAGGTGTAACGTATCTAGTTTATATTGTATTGTTTTTAAATCTTTATCCCAAGACTTCCTTTTGTTATAATACCATTTGTTTATTTGTCTGTATAAATAAGCTTTTAAAGCATCCCATGTGTATATGTCTAGAGTGTTAGATACAGAATTTATACTTATAAAATTTTGTATTTCTTCTTTTAAGAATGTTTGAAAATCTTTTAATTGTGTAAGATATGCAGAAATTCTTTTTATTTGTACATTAAGTGTACTATTGTCGTTAAGCTCAAACATAATAGAATTATGATCGAAAATTGGGCATGATATGATTTTACTGTTTGCTAAATCATTTATTATTTGTGTGGAGAGTATTATCCTATCTATCCTAGAATATATTTTGCATCTGTTGGAATAGAATGTGTATTGTAACGAGCTCTGATCTGTATAATCATGAATATCTTTTAGTTGATGAGTCCATGAATTTTATTAATTGTTAGCCTTTAGTGTTATCTTCCTTTTCCCTAAGGTACTAGAATCTTTTCCATCTAAAAATACAGTTGAAATCTCCTGCTATGATGATGTTTCCTTCAGACTGAGAAAGTATTTGATTTAAATGTTGTTTAATAGTATTGGTTCCTATACTGGGTAACCAATAGTTGTTAACTAGTGTATAACATTTTTTATTTATTTCAATTATAGCCTGACATAGCATTGCTTTGTCATTTTGGTATGACTTAATTATTCTAGTTAAAAGAAGTGATTTTTCCAATGAATAGCTACGCCCCTTTTCTTTTTTGAATGTTCTGTACTTGCTATGACTGTATATTTGTTTGTGTTCAGAAATTTAATATTGTCTTTCAATAAATGAGTTTCTTGTAAAAAAAATCATGTTGGGTTTGTGTTTGACTAGATATTTAAATAGACTTCCCCTTTTGATTTGGTTATTCAGACCATTTATTTTGACTGATATGCCTTTAAGTGTGGCCATTTTATATTTTTAACAGTATTAGTATAATTTGTGTCTTATCTGTTTCATATATGTATTTTATGTATCGCCCTCCTAAATGAAAATTGTTTAATCTATAAACTTTGGTCCATGTTTCATAGTGGGTAATATATATGTTGCAATTATTGTAGCTTGTGTTCTTATGTAGCTCTATTATAATGGATGCCAGGTGAAACATTTTTATAAAATTAGTTGTATGTAGTAACTTAAAGAAAAATAATATAGCTCCCCGCCTGGTGTTAGAAACTCCTTGTCCCAGTGACATCAGTCACTCGTATCAAACCCTTAGACAGTAGCAACAGAACATAGCAACCACATGTTTTGTATATTTAAGTAATTAACACTAGGTAACATACTAGATATTATTTCTTCTTATAACATAATACAATTGATTAAGTATAACTCATCTGCTATACTATTCATTTTTGAAAATAAAGTATATTGTATGCATTAAATATAACTGAACTTTAAAGAAGACAGTCAATATAACCTAAATTAACAGGTTGTTCCTGTAGGAATAGTGTAACACAAAATTTGTAATCAACTTCTGTATAATCATGCTAAACAATGTTTAACAAAACTGTTATCTATCATGATTACATTCCAGTTTTGTTGCCCTCTACAGGTAAAGCTTGATATGTTCTAAAATAAATTGTTTCTTTACACTTTGCTACTTTAAAACATCATAAAGCCTTACTATAAATCTCGATGAAACCATTACCTTTAATGTATGAGAGAGAAAAAAAAACTAATTCTGCAGTGTAATATGTTTACAGTGTTTATAATGGGTTGCAAATGTCAGTTTAGAATATCTTTCGGGAAATTATTTACAAATTAATTAGAATGCAAGCTGTTCTGACACATACAAAATGTGACGTTAGATGTAACTGAATTATACTTTGGTTAAGTGATCAATCTCAAGCTATGAAGCATTAGCTTTGTATAGCTACATGCAAGGTTGGCTGTCATTGCAGATATTTAAAGATTAAGACTAACAAGCAGTTTTCTATAGCTCAAATTGATATAAAGTTATATTTTATTGCTAACCTGCCACAAACTAAATCAGGCACTGCAGTATTAAACATTACTCACATCTAGGTATGCATTCAGTTAAGCTAATGATGTAATCAAATTAACTTACTTTTTTTTTTTTTTCAAAATATATCAAAAAGATGAAATCTGCCTTTCTTTTGTCCATATATTGTAATCCTCATCGATTGACCTCTATTTTGATGATTTTGGGCTGTTTTGTAGGTTAATAAATGTTGACTTGAAGTTAAAAGCTGTTTCCCAAAGATGTTCAGGCTGCAGGCTTCTTGGTTTAGTTCATCTCATTGTGCTGACATCATCAGTGTACATCACGTTGTTCTAAAGAGAAATGAAGCATCTGAAGAGATTTCCAAGCTGTTTCTAGGTTGTTTGAGTTAATTAAAGCTCGTGGATCATCAGCGTGAGGAGATTTACAGCCCCAAAGTTGTTGCTTGATGAAAATCAGCAGGAAAAACACAAAAAAAGGTTACATCAGCTTTTTTTTCTTTTTTGGATAGTAGCTTGTGAAGTAAAGGCTTTCAGGGTTCCTTACAGCCAGCATAAGTCTATTACAAACTGCAGGCATTCGCACAGAGGATATAGAATATCGCATGAAAATCATAAAAAAAATTTCCTTTTGTTATTTCTCTTTTCTTATCATTCCCTCTTCCCACCCATTCTCCTATTTCATATGAATCATTCTAATACGAAGAGAGAGAGAAAAAAAAACTGAAACTCAGTGACATTATCCCCTTTCCTTTCCAAACATACACGATATCAAGCCAGAAAGATATTAATGACATGTAATACCAGAAAGTTGTTTAAAGACATGCTACACTAGGGAAGAAGGTTATTCAAATAACTATTCATAGACCTCCATAGGGAGATATCCTACCCAATTAAAGAGTAAGGAAGATGTATATATATATATATGTATGTATATATATGTGTATATATATATATATATATATATATATATACACACATATATATATATATATATATATATATATATGTATATATATACATATATATATATATATATATATACACACACATATATATATATATATATATATATATATATATATATACATATATATATATTTTATATTTTAGTCCATTTTACTTATATAGAGGATTGTTGTGCTTATATCTATAAAAATATAGAATCAATATACTATTTATATACTATTTCTAGAATGTCTATATTTAGGGGCTAGATTATGTTATGTCAGCATTACTGTTTTATTATAATATGTAATGTTATCTAAGAATGACTGTTTGATACCGTTACAGTTATAGAAGAGAGGATAGTATATAACTATATTTATAATAATTAAACTAAACTTAAGGGATATATGTAGCTGTATAATTATTTAATTTTTTATGATGATAAGAAAAGCTTACCTTGCAGAGAAAGCACAACAGTAAAAGGCTTACTTAATAACATAGTGCCCACAGGTATAACAAGATGTATTAGTATATTATGCTGTAGTTCATTTATTTTTTAGTCTTTTTTGTTTCTCTGTCATTTTCCAGGTCGAGTTAGATGCCAATATTTTAAGAGAAGGGTTTGCCCATTCCATTTCTTCTATTTTGTTCTAAGATCTTATGATTTTAACAAAAAACAGCACAGAGTCTAGGTCCTCAAACACATTGGGTCCTTCTTGGATGAAAATCTTCAGCTTTGCAGGAAACAGATGTGTCTTCATTTGTGCTTTCTTCAATCTCTTAAATGAGGTAAGAATATTTTCCTTTTGGCTATTACCATGGATGAATAGTCATTGTCAAAACGTATAATTGTGTCATTGAATTTTATTGGAGACTTAGACCAGGCAGTTTTTAAAATTAATTCTTTGTCAGATGAGGAAAGAAATTTGACTGTAACAGATCTAGGTTGTTTTTTATTGGTGGTATTAATAGCAGTTAGTGACCGGTGGGCTCTTTCTTTCTATGCCAAATGACATAGCTTCTGGAAGATCAAGAGTTTTTGGTAGCCAGGTAGTAAGAAAACTTGTCATGCTATTTCCTTCTATGTTCTCAGGTAATCCAAAACTCCTTAAGTTGTTTCAACGAGATCTATTCTCACAATCATCTAATTTATTTTGTAGCATGGTGTTTTGCTTAAGTAAGAACCCTCCATTATTTTCAATTTCTATTATTCTGCCATCTATGTTATTTAGTGCTTCTTCTATGCCTGTTATCTGGATTTTTTGTTGTTTTAAGTCCTCATGAAGTAGATCCATTTGTTTAGAGTTTTTTTTTTCTTTGAAGTTGTCTATTTTGATGTCAATTTTATCAGTCTTTGTATTTAAATCCTGGATATTTGTTATCAGAGTTTGAAGTTCTCTTTTGAGACTGGATTCTTGACTGCTTGTCTTTGTGAAGCTCATGCTGAATTTCTTCTTCAGATGAGAAGTAGTTTTCCAAGTATCATTTTGACTGGAATATCTGTCTTCTTTTTATTTTTTTGTAGATATTGTTGTAGATGATGTTGATTATTATTGGTTTAGCCAAAAAAAGTTCCAAATTTTTAGTTAGAAGACAAAATTCCAGTGTAGATAAGATTTCTTTAGTGGAGCTATTGAATTCTTCTGCTACTCTGTGCCCATCTTGACCACGCCCCCCGCAAGGTTAATTATGAATATGTTCCAAATGTAATTTTGGATACATGTTCTTCTCACTAGTTTCCCTAACTAATGTTGTTATGAAGGATGTCTGTGTAGAAAATGCATCTGTGCTTACACAAATACTCTCTGTTAATGATATGTTCTTGCACCAGTCCATTCACTAATGACTCAAGAGAGGCTGGAGACATCCATACAAGACCCCAAGAAAGGAGAACTGGCCATCATCTACTCCTACCCTCTCTCTAGCCAGCACTCAGGCTGCTTCATTTGTGTCATAGAAAAAAGATACCCTGTGCATTTGAACCGACTACCAAAATATCCTTTTGGATGAAAAAAATACATGGTAATCTGTTGTTTTATCTACCTATATCTATATCTGTATCCATCTGTCTATCTATCTATCTATCTATCTATCTATCTATCTATCTATCTATCTATCTATCTATCTAAGGTAGAAAGATATAGATAACGTTATATTTGCATGTCAAAACAGATAACACTGATATGAACTATGGAAAGTTTGCCAGCAGCCTTTTGAGTGAAATTGAAATGCAGTAGGATTGGAAAATTTGTCCTTCCCCTGCTGTTGTATGATCTCAGAGCTGGTGTATATATATATATATATATATATATATATATATATTTATGTGTATAAAATCAGCAGGGAGTGTGTGGTTACGGGGTGGGGGGTTGGCTTGCTACTCTGCAAAAAAAAGTTTTGTTTTTTGTATTGTGAGCATTTTAGATTTGATCTAAACTGTTCATTCTTTCTGTGTTTGCTCTCATGGAAGTTCAAGGTTTGATGAGACATCCCTATATGATAGATGTCATTGATGTTGTTGTAAAAAGCAATGTTTATGATCAATGTTTTATTTATGTAATTTATTTATTTACCATTTGTTAAGTGGATAAGTACACTGGCTTAGGACTTTGTTCAGTTATGACCATGGCTATGTAGCAAAGTACAAAATGAAAGCCGAATCAAAGGTAATAAATGACAAGAGCTAACTAAACATCTGTTGAATGCAATGATGTTTAATATCTGCTAATTACAGTGGAAGTTATGCATGGGTCAAAATGAGGAGGTCTCATTGAAATATGGAGAAGTTACACTTGTGCAGTTACAATCAAATAGTTGCAGAGATATTAGCTACATATATATATGGTTTCACTTCATAATACTGAAATATCAAAACACTGAAAATGAGAAAACTTCATAATATGGAAGCTCAAAATACTGAAAATCAAAATCCTGAATGTCAAAATACTGAAAACAGATAAGATAGATATACTGACTATAAACAACAAAGACCTAACTACATTCCTTCAAATATAAGCAGGGGGCAAGCCCCCCTGCACCCTCTGCTACTTAAATATATCAACTCCAAGATTGCACTTAATGTAGTGAAGTGCAATTTTGGAGTTGATATATTTAAGTAGAAGGGGGAGTGGGGGGCTTGCCCCCACATTGGGGTGCCTGGTGGAAAGTAATATGATTTATCTTGTTTAAATTCAGCATATGTATGCTGTGTGTTTTCAGTATTTTGAGTGTCAGTATTTTGAGTTTTCAGTATTTTGAACTTTCAGGATTTTGGTTTCAGTGTTCTGAGTTTCAGTATTGTGATATTTCAATATTATGAAGTGAAACTATATATATATATATATATATATATATATATATATATATATATACTAAATTACTATGATAGACAAGCAAACTAAATAACATTGGCTGCATACATTACGTTCCAGAAGTTACTGTATATCAAAGCATAAAGGTAGACATTTCCCAAAGTGATGAAACTGCATTTGTCAAATCTAATAATTTTTTTTAATTTCATATTTAGAGTACACCTATCTTATAACCTAATTAATGAACTAAAGTAGTGAACAAAGTAATAAAACTCTAGCCAGAAACTCATCTAATACAAAGTCAAGTTTTACTCCTCTGTGCTATAGAATCAGTATAATTAATGTAAAAGAATAACCATGAAATTGCTTTGACACAGAGTTGTACAATAACCAAGGGTCAATTTAATCAAGAGAAATAATGTAAAAGGTGCTGCAGTACAGAAGGTTCATATAAACCATGCTTTCACAGTTGTTATGTATATTTTACTTCACAAAAGTGATACTGATGAGTAACTGTTTGATTCCCAGCTTAGCATCTTATATATGACACATTGGGAAATTGATGGACTCTTCTTAACCTACCTTCTTATTTTTTGGAACACTACAGCACAATGAAGTCACAGTGTAGTGTTCTGCTGTGAAACATATACTCATGACTGTGTGTGTCACAGTTCAATGGTTTACAGTGCAGCATGCACTCACGACTGTATGTATCACAGTGAAGTAGTCTCATGTGCTGTGTATACTTATAATTATATGATCCATAGTACAGTCTATTGTACCATGTGCACTCACGACTGTATGTATCACAGTGAAGTAGTCTCATGTGCTGTGTATACTTATAATTATATGATCCATAGTACAGTCTATTGTACCATGTGCACTCATGACTGGATGTATCACAATGAAGTAGTCTCATGTGCTGTGTATACTTATAATTATATGATCCATAGTACAGTCTATTGTACCATGTGCACTCATGACTGTATGTATCACAGTGAAGTAGTCTCATGTGCTGTGTATACTTATAATTATATGATCCATAGTACAGTCTATTGTACCATGTGCACTCACGACTGTATGTATCACAGTGAAGTAGTCTCATGTGCTGTGTATACTTATAATTATATGATCCATAGTACAGTCTATTGTACCATGTGCACTCATGACTGTATGTATCACAGTGAAGTAGTCTCATGTGCTGTGTATACTTATAATTATATGCTCCATAGTACAGTCTATTGTACCATGTGCACTCATGACTGTATGTATCACAGTGAAGTAGTCTCATGTGCTGTGTATACTTATAATTATATGCTCCATAGTACAGTCTATTGTACCATGTGCACTCATGACTGTATGTATCACAGTGAAGTAGTCTCATGTGCTGTGTATACTTATAATTATATGATCCATAGTACAGTCTATTGTACCATGTGCACTCATGACTGGATGTATCACAGTAAAGTAGTCTCATGTGCTGTGTATACTTATAATTATATGATCCATAGTACTGTCTGTTGTGCCATGTGCACTCAAGACTGTATGTATCACAGTGAAGTAGTCTCATGTGCTGTGTATACTTATAATTATATGATCTGTAGTGCAGTCTGTTGTGCCATGTGCACTCAAGACTGGGTCTACTTTAAGCTCTTGAAAGCAGTAAAACCCGAATCTGAATCACGTGACACGGAAAGAGCAAACCACAAATACGTAAAATGAACGGAACTGCGAAATGGAAAATATCAAAATCGCATAGTTGGCCCATCTGCGGTATAGCCCCGTAAGGTAAGTGTGTGATAGTTATGGACCTTAAGGTTAGGGAGGGGTTAAGGTAAGTGCATAGGTAGGTAGTGTATGTAAGGTTTTGTGTAGGTAATGTATGTAAGGTTTAGTGTAGGGTTTTGTTAAGTGTATGTGTGTGGAATATTTAGTTTGTTTGGGTATAGCTCCGTAGGGGAAGTGTGCGATAGTTACAGACCTTAGGGTTAGGGAGGGATTAAGGATAGTGTATAAACAGTTGTGTATGTGGGGTTAGTGTAGGTTTAGCTTTAGGATTTTGGTGCTTTAATTTAGGGTTAGAAGTAGGGATTTGGTTAGAGAAGCCGTGGTGGTACAGCGGTAGCATTGTTGCCTCACAGCAAGAGGTTCTCCTGTTCGATTCATGGCTGGATTGCCTTCTGTGTGGAATCTACATGTCCTCCCCATGGTCGAGTGGCCTCCGAAAGACATGCGTGAATGGGCGTGCCTTTGCTGAAGGTTGGGCGTCGAGCTGGCAACTCTGCACCATAAAAAATCTACTGCTAACCATTAGTGGACTAGAGTTCCACTGTGGTGACTCCTAATCTGGAAAAGCCGTAAAAGACAAACAAGTAGGGATTTGGTTAGTGTATGTATGTGTTTTTTATTGTGTTTGGGTAGGTAGTGTGTTGCGGGTGGTGGATTGGCCGACTATGACAGTTCGAGGTTTACATTTTCGCGCTTTAGTACGTTCAATGTATCTGTGGTTCACTCTTTATGTGTTGCGTGATTCAGATTCAGGTTTTTCGTGTTTTGAAGGTATAAAGTAGACCCCTCAAGACTGTATGTATCACAGTGAAGTAGTCTCATGTGCTGTGTATACTTATAATTGTATGATCCATAGTGCAGTATGTTACATGTGTACTCATGACTGTTAGTCACAGTGCAGTGATCTATTGTGCTATGTGTGTGTGTGTGTGTGTGTGTGTGTGTGTGTGTGTGTGTGTGTGTGTGTGTGTGTGTGTGTGTGTGTGTGAAACTGCAGTGGTCAGTTGTATGTGTCACATTTTAGTGTATTCTGAGTATTCATACATGCATGTGCTACACTGTGTTGTTCTGTTTTGCTGTGTGCTTGTCACCATACAGTGTTCAGTTGTGCTCTCTGTACTTGTGATTATGCCTGTCATAGTCTATTACAACACATTGTAGTGGGCCATTGTACTGTGTGTACTTATAATTGTGTTTATCACCATGCAGTGGAGAGTTGTGCTCTGTGTACTTGGGATTATGTCTGTCACAGTCTAGTATGCCACACTGTCATGGTGCATTGTGCTGTTTATTCTCTTTATTGTGTCACAGTGCAGTATTCTGTCATAGTGTATGTGTGTTCATGGTTATATATGTCACATTGCAGTGGTCTGTTGTGTCTTATGTGGTCATGATTGCATGTCAGTGCAGTGGTCTGTTATGCTGATGATTATATTTGTTACTGTGGTCTGTTTTACTGTGTGTGCTCATGACAGTATACATCACATTGCAGTCTTACACTATGTGCATTTTTTATTATATCAATGTACAGTTTTTTTTACAGGATTCATAATGAAATAAAATAAAGTAATATAAAAAGTGAGTTTGCCAAGACTCAGATAAATGTAACAATGTCTCATATTTAGCATTGTACATAAAAATAGCATGGGTTATAATACAACAATCAATACAGAAAAACATTTTTTGCAGTTTGGCTGCACCCTCAGCATGGGGGTTTGCCTCCTCCACAAACTCCAAGGTTGCACAAACTTGGAATAAACGGAAAACTAGTTTACAGGGGTAACTCACCTTTTGAATGTGTTGCTGGTCACCTGACCATGATAGCAGGACTAACACTGCATAAAATCATGTACAAAAAAAGGACAAGTCCAAAGCAGTTCTCAACAATCCAGACTGACAACAATATCTACACATTTCAAGCATTGAAAAATAAGACATGACTGACTGTTGTTTGTGTATTCATGATTGTGTGTGTCACAGTGTAGTGAAATATTACAATATTTGCATTCATGACTGTGTGTATCACACTCCAGTGATCTATTGTGCTGTGCTCTTCAGTATGCATGTCACAATGCACTGGTGTATGGAGCTGTGAATCTAAAAGTGCTCTGAGTGCCACATTGGGCATGTCTATTATAGGGCATGTACAACTGTGTACATCACAGCACAATGTAGTAGTCAGTTGGTAGCTCATTATGCCATATTGAGAAGTCCTTTATATTTGACAAGTATGCAATGTGATCAGGTTGGTTGGATATGGCTATTTTACTCAGCCAATAAACAGATATATAAAAACAGAAAGTAAGAAGATATAACAATGAGATGCATCTCATATCAAGACTGGTCTTATAGCTCATGTTGACACATAAAGGCATCAATTAAAAAATTTGACAGCACTAATGATGTGGAGCAACAGGCAGGCACTGTCTGATTAAGCAGAGGCTTGATGATTTGCAAGAATGAGACAAAAATCAGCTAGAATAAAAACAGAAAACTGAGATTGCAGAGCCATCTCTGATACTATACTAGCAAATGTTCAACTCAGATATAAAAAGTCATCATAATTTAAAAGGCAGGACTCTTTCACATCCTGGTATATTATGCACTCTTCTTTCATTAATGGGGAAGTTAAGAATTTCTCTCATTCTGACAGCACAGGGCAGGGGGCAGTATCTATAAAACTGCTAACAAACTTCTTCCTTTACTTCTGTCTTTGATTCAGTCAATATCCATTTACATAGTCTATGGTTTCAAGAAAGTTCTAAATTAGATCAGAGCACCTTGCTGGTCCATGAAATGGGGCATCTTTCCTCCTGGGTTGTATCCAGTTAACACATGAATAAAAAGAACATCAGACAATGGATTTATGCTAACATATAAAACCTTACTCACTTAACTGCCTGTCTATCTTGGTACTTCTTGGATGCAAAACATAAAAATGTTATACAGATAAATGTCGCAAAATTCAGAGTCTGAACTAAAATAACACTACAGAAAGTGCTGACAACGAGTTGTTATCAGCCAGCAACATCTCAGCTTTAATGCATATGGATTCAATACTGTGGACTCAGCGGTATTGATTACTAAATGCATAAAGCTATTAAAGCCATCTTCAGAAAGCTGTTCAACAACTTTCTGAATCAGTAGGGGTCTTATGGCTTTGATCTGCATTACACTTCTTTTTCAAGAAGACCACCCAAGGTGTTGCTGTAGACACCTGAATAGAAATATCCAAGAACTAGTTTCTAAGCTAGAAATACTTCTCTTGTGGACCACTGCTGCCCTGCTGTCATCTGGAAATGTTAAACTCCAGCACTGTTATCCAGCTACAACAATAATGAAATCGGTATTTCAAAGAGGGTTACATATGTAGTATGTTTTGTAGCCTGGGGGAAAAAGGAAACTATTACATTCTGCTGCATGCTGGGAATATTAGGATTTCTTACCATTTTTCTAGGCCTTTGTTCTCTGCTCTAAATGTTTAGTTTACACCTGTCATATTTTTTCATTCCACAAAGGATTTTGGTAAGCTTTACACTGCACATCATCATCTGTATATCCAGGTAGAATATAAGCCATAGCAACCTACTACAATATAAAATCTGCAGACCATTAGATATTTAACCTACAAGGGTAGCTATCTCATAAATCAGATTATAAAACAAGGGGCACACCATAGCAGGCATACGTCAGAACAGACTGCTGATCACTAAGGATTACCAACCACCATCCAGTGATTGACATGTAAGGGGTTTTGGTATGGAACTGTAATAGCAGCTTTTATAGGAGGCACAGTACTCCTGTAGTAAGTAGTAAAAAGAGATACGACATGTAAGATGAGCTATACTTCCTGCATGGGCTTGTCCAGCTGAACCAGAGGTCCTGCCCCATTCCTTCTTTTCTTACCTATTACAGAATTTACACCTTGGTGGTCCAGCTACTTCAGAGCAGTATAAGAATGAATGAGGGTAAGAAATGAATGTGTATTTTGAACTGTTGCCTCTTCCACACTTTTCAAGCAGCCCGCTGTATAACCGATTCCTTAATACTCAATGTTGTTGGACTCTGTTGTATAGGAATACTGTCCACCCTAATGCTTTGACCCCTAGCGCAAAGGTTGCATGCAAACAGTGCAGTGTTCTGTTCTTCAAAAGGCCTCCAAGGAAAGGAAAAGAAAAAAAAACACGTTGTGCCCAGAGCAGCATATCTCATACTGTGCCTAACTTAGAGGAAAGGCTGCACTTTCTGCAAAAACAATCAACATGTAGGTGCTTTCAAAGAAGCAAAATTATTAACAAAGGCAGTTAACATCTCTTTTTCCACCATGCTTCATTTTTAAAGGTTTGTGTTTTTTTCTCATTTGTATGATTGCATAAACCAATCCTTGTTCTACCTTCTGATTGTTTTGTATCTAGTTCCAAATACCTTTTTCAGCTGTCCTTAAAGCCATTCCTTACCAAGAGTGTTGTCTCCATTTATCACTGCTTTTTAACCTTTGATCTGTCTGTTTTTTTAAAGTACCTATGGGAATGGACCTAACTGATGACAATATGAAAGAATGTAATTTATTATTTGACAGTTTTGGATTTAGATTTATGGAATTTATAATTAAATGCAACGAGAGTAAGTTGTGTTATATGTTAAAGGAAGTAGAGAAACTTAATGAAAATATTAAGAAGGACTTGTTATTTAACTAATGGGAAAAACTGTATGTGAAACAATATGATATAGTTGATAGTAAAAGTTCTAAAATATTCAATAAAAAAATGCTGCAAACTTAGAAGGGACATGGAACAGTATGAGAAGCATGAGGAATACATAAGGAAGAAAAGATACACTTGGTACTCAGGGAATTATAGGGACACAGAGAGACAAACTACCTGTAGAAAACGGAATGCTAGAGTGATACACAATCAAGGGAATAACTATGGGAATAAAAGTTTTTTTAGGAAGGAAGCAATATTGGAAGGGGCAAACAGGGATGCACACAGAGAGTGGAGACAAAACGAGTGGGAAGAACAGAATCTACATGGTAGCAGGGATTACTGGACAAACGAGACACAAAAGTGGAATCGGGGATAGTGCAACATAATACAGTTCAGTTTAGTATGGGACAATTCAATATATACAATTATGCACATTTAAAGCTTGAAAAAGAACACTTTATGTTGTTTTCTAAGGGCATGAAATGTGTCCCTTATGAGAAATTCAATATAGTTGATGTCTTAACTGAATTTAAGTTGTACTTAAGAAAATTGAATTTGGCCCTTCTTTTTCAAGATGTAACAGGGAACATTCAGAATGGTGATCTAAAGAAAAAAAGTAAATATACACCACCCTTACACCCGACTCTTGTGGCTTATGAAAGATTGGTCACCAATCAACTTTACAAGCTACAGGGGAAATATATGAAAGGTAGGGTCAAGTACAACTTAGGTAAAGAGGAAAATGACTTATTAAAACAAATTTGTTATGAGACCAATGTTCGGGTAATGAAACCCGATAAATATGGTGGGGTGGTCTTAGTAGACACCCAGGACTATAACAATCAAATTTTTGAAATGTTACACAATGATGACAAGTATATGGTGTCTTCTTTAAATGAGGTTAACATTGGGCACAGACGTATAGACTTATATTTGGAAGAATTTCTCTTAGATAATAGGATTGATATGAATATGTATAGATTTTTATGTGTTGAATTCCCTGTTTTAGGCACCATAGTAGGGATTCCGAAAATACACAAAAGTATGCTTGACCCCCCCCATAGACCTATTATCTCAGGTAGCAAGTCCAAGACCTTTCCTTTTGGTAAAGTAATAGACAGCTGGCTGAAACCCATATATGACAGAGTTCCACATATTATCAAAGATTCATGGGAATTTTTAGGCCAATTGAAACCAGAGATATGGAAAGAGGGACTTATATATTTAACAACTGATGTAGTGGATTTATTTTCTTGTATTCCCAAAGACGAAGGCCTAGATAGATTTAGTAAAAGCATTCAGAAATATATGGGGTTTGACTGGGATAAAGTATGCTTGATTGGGGAATTTATGTCTATAGTACTGGATTTCAATTATATTCTGTTTGAAGGGGAGTACTATAGACAATCTAATGGGGTAGCCATGGGAGTGGCCTATGCACCGATATATGCTAATTTGGTGCTTCTGGACTGGGAAAATGAACATATTCCTGGAAGTCAGTATGTTAGCAAGGTAAAATGCTATACAAGATTTTTGGATGACATGTTTATATTCTAGGATGGTATGATAGAAGAGGTAGATTATTTTGTTAATTACTTGAATGGAATCAGTACATTTTCAAGATTTACATATAGTTGTAGTAGTATAGGTATAGCCTATTTAGATACTTATATTTTTAATGGTATTAATGGATTCAAATCAAGGATTTACAGGAAAGATACATTCAGTAATTCGTACCTGGAATACACTAGTTGTCATCCGGCCAGTCAGAAAAAGAGCATCCTGAAGGGGCAATGCATCAGGGCTGCAAGAATGACTTCTGAGTATAGTGAGATGATAAGAGAAATTGACTATATAGGCACCCTATTTGAGGAAAGGGGGTATCCCAGATCTATTATAAGTGACATGACAAGATATGTAAAAAATGAATAGGGGAAGAGATATAGACCATTGTTGGGTGTATGCTTAGAGAAGGACATGGGCATGTTAGATAATGACAAAGGTAAACAATATAAGACAGCATGCATAGTAGACTATAATCCATATGTGAAGGAGATTAAGGATATTTACTATAAATAAAAATTGGAATATCCTCAGAAGTGATGACACGGCACATAGTAAGTTAGGTACACATCCTAGGTATGTGTACAAGGCTGGTCACAATTTGAAATACAGATTTGAAAGAAGAAACACAGTATTGGAGCATGACATGAGAGAAGGGTACACTATGAGGTGTGGGCATTGCAATCAGTGCCAAGACATATTAGAAGAGAGAACAATCACTTTAGGTAATGCTAATCACACTAAGATT
Organism: Protopterus annectens; assembly: GCF_019279795.1. Classification (NCBI taxonomy): domain Eukaryota; kingdom Metazoa; phylum Chordata; order Ceratodontiformes; family Protopteridae; genus Protopterus; species Protopterus annectens. Next base: position 81,500,632 of record NC_056733.1, on the reverse strand, counting down.
TGGTTTAAGAAAGGGAATTGTCATTCCCAGCATGTCATTTACCTGACTTAGTGTGACAACTGTTCGGGTTTTTATGTGGGGAAGACAGACAACTTAGAAACAGGATTTATGACCATAATTATTGTATCAGGAGAAAAGATAGTAACAACGCATTATTAGGACATGTCAAGATGAACAGTGAGTGTCATTCCTTCAAATTTGGGATATTAGAACAGGTCAAACTAAACTCTAGGGGAGGGAATATTAAGGCTATACTGGGGGAAAAGGAGGTTAAATGGCAGCTTTTGTTAAATGCAGCCAAGGCCCCTGGGTTGAATGATCATATTTCCACAAAGCTTTTATTGGAAGCAAGACTGTGACTGGGTAGTCAAACTTTAGCCCCTCTGAGTATTTTATGGAAATAGATATATAATTAGATAAATTAATTACTTATTGTTTTCTCTCTAGATTGTAGCTTTAAATGCATTTCTGCTCACAGTTATCACCATTTAATATATATATATATATATATATATATATATATATATATATATATATATATATATTATAAAATGTTTTTCTATACATATATTTATCTATTTTTTATTAAAGAAGGGCATAGGAAGTGTTAGAGATCAACTGATGGTTGAAATGTCTATGTATTTTTTATATTATTTATGGCATAAAAACATATGACGTTTTTTGAGAGTTGGTATGCACTTCACTTGTATGAATATTTATTAGGTCATGAATATGTAATACAAGTGTTTTAATTGAATGTCCGTTCCTATTGGGTATGTAACATTATTTTAACTGATATGATTACCTCAATGGTGTTCTGATGAAGTCTACATGTGGTAGATGAAAGCGCTAAACCAGAGTGGTTCGTTTTTTATGTTTTTATAAAATAAAAAGTTATTATATCTGTCCGAGGTTCATTTGAGCTGTGATACCTTATACAGCATACTGCAGGATTTATTTGGTGGTATTGAGTTGGGTATTCGCTGTTTTATTTATTTTGCACTTCACAGCAGTATAAGAATGAATGAGGGTAAGAAATGAATGTGTATTTTGAACTGTTGCCTCTTCCACTCTTTTCAAGCAGCCCGCTGTATAACCGATTCCTTAATACTCAATGTTGTTGGACTCTATTGTATAGGAATACTGTCCACCCTAATCCCATCATAAGTTTGACCCCTAGCGCAAAGGTTGCATGCAAACAGTGTAGTGTTCTGTTCTTCAAAAGGCCTCCAAGAAAAGAAAAAGAAAAAAAAACACGTTGTGCCCAGAGCAGCATATCTCATACTGTGCCTAACTTAGAGGAAAGGCTGCACTTGGGTTTATGTGCAAAAACAATCAACATGTGCTTTCAAAGAAGCAAAATTATTAACAAAGGCAGTTAACATCTCTTTTTCCATCTTGCTTCATTTTTAAAGGTTTGTGTTTTTTTCTCATTTGTATGATTGCATAAACCAATCCTTGTTCTACCTTCTGATTGTTTTGTATCTAGTTCCAAATACCTTTTTCAGCTGTCCTTAAAGCCATTCCTTACCAAGAGTGTTGTCTCTATTTATCACTGCTTTTTAACCTTTGATCTGTCTCCTTTCCCATCATAGCTCTTACATTGTAGCAGGGATCTGAATGGAGAGATGATAAGTTAGCAAGAAAAGGAGAGTAGTATTGCTGAAATTGAATTCATCCTCAAGTCTTGGTGAGTACCTTCACAAGGTGGACCCTGTTTTTCAAAAGATCTCACCAAGATGACACTGATGTATAGACTGTATTTATACAGCATATATCATGGACAGAAGTAGGTCAAACATTTAAAAAGATAGCTGGGTGCACAAGTCCCAGGATAAAAATGTGCCCAATCCTAGTAGGCACACTGGTGCCAGGACTGGAAAGAAGGACAGTGTAGTATCCTCAAAATACAGAAACATTCCTGCAATGGGGATAGGACAAGCCCAGGGCAAGGATGGCTCCCTTGTAGTAGAAGGAAGTAGCAGTCCACAAAAATCACAAAACTGATAGGCCAAAGAAGAGCTATAAAGATGATAGTGTGAACTATTAGGTTCATAGGTAGGTACTAGGCTATCGGCCCTAGGCCCCATACAAGCCTAGCCAAAAAATGTACCCTGGGTTTCGCCACTCAAGAAAATTATTTTCCTGTGCCCCTGTCAAGCAGAGCCACAGAAGTGATCCCTGGGGTGAATTTCCCATTTCCCATCCAACCATCAAGATTTTTCTTGAAGAGTGCTAATGAGGAGCTCTGTTTGACATAGATAGGTAGTCTGTTCCAGAGTATGGGAAGTCTCTGGGACTGGGATCTATCCCTCCAGCATGTTCTGTTTATTGTGGTGACAAGGTTTCGGTCCCTAGAGCATGTAGCTCGGAGGGATTGGGATTTCTTTAAGTGGAGCATGTCCAACAGCTCTGGGTTTGACATAGCTTTGTATGTTAGGCAGAGATTGCCCCTGAGTAGGCGATATGTGATGGAGTAAAGCTGCAGTTTTTTGAGACAGTCTGCATAGGGCATCTGTTTGAGGCCAGTAATCCTCTTTGTGAGGTATTTCTGTGGTCTTTCCAGTTGTTGTAGATGTCTTGTGAGGTACATACCAAAAGGGGTGTTGTACTCTATAATGGGTCTAATGAGTGATGAGTAGAGGGGAACAATGACCTCTTTTTTTCTGGATGAGAATCCTTTTGTGATGAGATGAGCCATGTAGAAGGATTTCCTGACCACTGTGGTGATATGATTATCAAAGGAGAGACTACTGTCCACCTGTGTCCCAAGGTCTCTTATCACATTTTCGGCATTAAGTAGACTACCAGCTATGTGGTAGTTCATGGGTACAGAGTTTTTACCAAAGGGGATGACAATACACTTTTTGGCATTGAGGTTTAGGCTATGGCTTTGACACCAGGTATCTGTCTCAGTGAGGCCCTTTTGTAGTTTGTCCACATCGTTAGGAGTTTCGATTATGGCTCCTAGTTTGCAGTCATCTGCAAACTTTGTTAATAAAGACCTTCTGTGTTGGCCTGCACTTCAGAGAAGTAGATACCAAACAGGAGAGGACCCAGGACTGAACCCTGTGGTACTCCACTTGTCACTGGTCTGATGTCGGATTTGGAATCCGCTACTTTCACAATGTGGGTTCTGTCCGTGAGCCAGTTGGCAACCCATCTTGTGACATAGGGATTTATACCTAGTTTAGTGAGCTTATCTATAATTCCAGAGTGGGGGATGGTGTCAAAAGCCTTGGCGAGATCTAGATAAGCTGCGTGAACCATTTTACCCTCATCTATGGCTTTGGTGACTGCTTCAAAGAAGTCAATCAGGTTTAGGGGACATGATCTGCTTTTTACAAATCCAAACTGGGTAGGGTCCAGAGTTTGGAGATTACCAATGTCTTTGTTTATGAGTTCCATGAGGATAAGAAAGAAATTATGTATTGTTACTATTATGCAAAAAGCCCAACATTGTCAGATGCAAGATATACAAAAAGATTAAGAGAGAAATTAGAGGAAAGAAAAATACTTCTACAAGAAAAACTGTCAGAAGCTTCAAATAAAAAGTTGTGTTCATTAATACAACAGGTTTGTGAAAAACAGTCTATAGACCATGAAACGTTGATCTGTTTGGAAAAAGAAGCATCTGAGAAAGCGTGAAAATATAAACAACAAAACCTAAAGATTTTTGAAAAGTATAAAAAAGAATTATGAACATGGGGCAGAGAGATTTGATATGGTGCAATATTTATGGAAAGGCAAAAGCCAAATTATTCAATATAAATAAGGCAGCCCCAAAGATATTCAAAGTGAAATACAGGCAAAGTCCCCCAGATATGGAAAATTTCACAATAAGAAAATAATATCACAAAGAGGGGATGTAGAAATGAAGATTAGTAAAGTAGAAGTTAAAAAAATTGAAGTTGAAGTTATGGAGGGCCTGCGAAGGATTTGGTGTAGAAAGTCTGACACAGGTTACATCACAGCATGATGGAGCAAGTCCCCAAAATAAGGAGAAACAGGAAGATCAGGAGACATCTGAAGAAGAAATATGGCCATGGGAAAGAAAGAGATTTAATATGGTGTAATATTTATGCAAAGGAGAAAGTAAAACTAATCTATACAAAAAGAGGAGCACCAAAGATATTTGAAGAGAAATACAGGCAAAGGAATCCAGACACGGAAAACTTTACAATACAAAAAATAAGAAGACTAAGAGGAAAAGTAGAATAGAAGATTAGTAATGGAGAAGTTAAAGAAATAGAAACCGAGGTTATGGAGTACCTGTGAAGTGAAGGATTCAGTGTAGAAAATCTAATTCAGAAAGTACCACAACAGGATAGAGCAATGGACATCCAAATTAAGGGGAAACCAGTGGAATGGGAAGCAATTGGTCAGGTGCCATATAAAGATATTTTGGAGCCTTCCACAGGAAACCAGTATAAATATTCACTTGAAGCTGGACAACAAGGGAAGGAACAGGAAAATGTGGAAACTGTGATACAGTCAGTGGTGAGGAGTGATAGACCAGTGAGTTTCCATATGACAGAGTAACGGATGGCACAGGATGAAATTGAAGAGAATGTGTCACAGGAAGATGTTATAGAACTTTCTATAGAATGTCCGCAGGAAATGGGAAACAAAAAATGTGCCCTCAGTTTAGAAGAAAATGAGCTAAGAGAAGAGTTTCTTGATTTAATAAAGATAGACATATTAAGATCAATGAAAGAAATAGACTGCAGAAGGTCAATAAAACCCAAAAAGTCAGAAGTTTAATAAAACAAATGAACACAGTAATTAGGACTGTCCATAGAGATCCATGCGATATAACAGACGTAAACAGGATATATTGCTGTGCAGCTAAATTAATAACTGATAAAGTTCTACAATAAGAACACAGTGTAGTGAGGGAAAGGAAGGGGAGAAATCGAATACCATCATGGAAGTATTGAATAGAGAAAACCATAAAGCAAGTAAGACAAGAAGTGTCACTGTTATAAGAGTATAGAAGAGGGAACAGATCAACAAAAATACTTAGAAAGACAGACATGTTAAAAGCATGCACTATTGCAAATAAACAAAAAATCTCAACACAGGCGAAAAAACTTAGACTATATGCAGATAAATATAAAGGAAAAGTACAAAATAAGCAATTTATTGATGACCCCAAAAAAGTTTTATAGAGAATTGGGAAACAAGGTAAAAGGAATTGAAAGACCACCAAAAAAGAAGACATAGATACATTTTGGAAAATTATTTATGAAGATCCTGTGGAACATGACAAAGACGCTAAATGGATAGAAGAAGTAAAAGAAAGAAAAATAAGTTTAAAGGTACAAGATATGAAATGGGATGAAGTAACAGACTTCCTAACAGTAACAGATTGAAACAAAGTTAAGAAAATCTTCTGATTGGAAAACCTCAGGCCCAGATGCAGTACCTAACTTCCAGTTAAAAGTATTAACATCTTTGCATGAAGATTTAGCCACGAGTAAGAACTATTTATATGCGCACCCCGAACAGACATCAATCTGGCTAACAACAGGAAAAACAATGCTCCTACTTAAGAGTGAAAATGCATGCTACCCTAAAAATTATAGACCAATAACTTGCCTTCCAACGATGTATAAATTATATACTGGAATTGATGCCGACAGAGTTTATAGCCACTTAGAAGAAAACTCAATTATGGCAATAGAACAAAAGGGCAATAAAAGAAGTCATATGGAACAAAGTATCATCTGTTGCTAAATAAAGTCATAGTGAAGAACTGTAGAAAGGGGAAGACTCTAAGTATGGCATGGACTGACTACAAAAAAGCATTTGATAGTATCCCACATTCATGGATAAAAGGGTACTTAAAAATGTATAAGATACACCCTACTCTGATGGACTACATTATAGTGACCACGAAACAGTGTCAGACCACTTTGCAATTAAGCCATGATAAAGGACAAATTATTATTCCAGGGATAAAAATTCAAAGAGGGATATTCCAGGGTGACTCTCTGTCACCGCTGCTATTATGTATTGCCCTTAACCCATTAAGCTGTCTACTTAACAGCTTAGGCCATGGCTATAATTTGATCCTAGAAAACAACAATGTGTAAAGACTTCTCATCTTCTCTTTGTCAATGATTTAAAACTGTATAGCTCATCAGATGTGGAACTGAAAGCACAACTGCAGGTTGTCAAAACCTTTTCAGATGATATAAGAATTCATTTGATCTTGATAAATGTACAAAATCAATCTTTAAAGCAGGAAAACTGTAGCACCAAGGAAACATCAGTTTGGAACAAGAATGTTATATAAAAGAACTTGAGCAAGAGGGAGTGTATAAATATTTGGGAACTGATGAAGGATAAACAATAAAAGACGAATAAATGCGGATGAAACATAGTAAGTAATACTTTAGAAGACTTAAATTAATCCTGAAAACAGCATTGACATCTAGGAACAAAATTCAAGCTATAAACCAACTTGCTCTTCCTGTATTAACTTACAGTTTTGGAGTGACTGACTGGCCCCAAAACATGTTGGATAGATTAGACAGGAAAAAAAGAAGGATGCTCCATGCTCACTGAATGATTTACAAAAATCAGTGCATACCAAGATTATATATTCTCTGTTCCAAAGGAGGTATGGGCCTCCTTGAAATTGATTACATGTCTAGATTTGCAATCGTGGAACTACACACACATATCTGCTGATCTCACAAGACCCAAATGTAGTGAAAGTTTTGAAACATGAGGAGAATAATTCTAAGATAACTTTCCTGCTTAATCTAGCAGAAGAAGATTGGCATCAAGCAGGAATGGAAACCAAACCAGAAGTAGACAAAAATCAAGCAGCAACTGAATGTGCCAAAAACAAAGGAAAGAATATAAAGTGAAGGACCAGATGAGAAGGATAGAAATATGAAAAATGCATAAATATAGTTGCAAGTATAGAAAACTTCTGGAAGAATCTCATGTTGATCAGGATCAAACTCAGGAATGGTTAAGGAGAGGCAAATTCAAACCAAGAGATGAAAGGTTAATATTGGCATCCCAAGATAGTGGGCTATGTACAAATTGGTTTATAAAGTCCATTGAACATGTGGGAGAAACAGACAAATGTAGGTTTTGTAAAACAGAATTGGAAACAGTCGCACACGTCATTGTTGGTTGTGACAAAGGGACCGTATACTGAAAGGGACAATAATGTGGCAATACTGTTGCACTGGGGATTGTGCAAACATTATAGTACTGAGGTAGCTGAAAAACACAGGAAACATGAGTGACAAAGCCTACATCACATGGGATCACCCATTACCAACAGTTCAAAAGACAGATGCGAGAAAACCCGATATAGTGGTCCATGAAAAGAAGACAAAAGTACCATTGATCATTGAAATCGCCATACCCAGGGACTATACTGTCTTGCATACAAAGAGGCACAAAGTCATAAAATATCAGGATTTGCAGGCAGAAAGGAGAGCAATGTGGAAGAAAGATACCAAGATAGTTCCAATAGTAGTAGAAGTAACAGGTCTTATAAAAAAGAATTTACAATCGTATTTAGATATGTTACCAATACATGTAACTCCATATAAACTGCAGAAGGAGTCATTACTGGGCACATTGTGGGTGCTGTGAAGAGCACTTCTGGCTGACATCAAAGATTGAAACAATACTAATTTCATGAACTTTAATCATAATTTGACTTAGGAATGGGGTCCATTCCCATCATGGTATTAGAAACCCAAAAGATTTGGAGAAATTAAAAAAATAGGAAGCTGTAGGAGTGCTTAGAGATGTATAAGATACACCCTACATTGATTAATTACATTACAGTAACTGTGAAACAGTGGAAAACGACTTTGCAATTAAGTCATGACATAGGACAAATTATTATCCCAGGGATAAAAATTCAAAGGAGGTTATTCCACGGTTATTTTTTGTCATTGTTGTTGTTTTGTCTTGCCCTTAACCCTTAAAGTGTTTACTTAACAAATTAGATCTTGTGTATAATTTGGTTCCTAGAAAACAAACTTGCTTAAAGATTTCTCATCTACTTTTTGCGGATGACTTAAAACTGTATAGTTCATCATATGAGGATTTGAAAGTACAACTGTAAGTGGTTAAAACTTTCTCAGACGATTAAGAATGACATTTGGTCTTGATAAATGTGTGAAAGCAACATTTAAAGCAGGAAAGTTACAATGCCATTAAAATATCAGTCTAAGACAGGAATGTGAAATAAAGGAACTTGAGCCAGAAGGAGTGTGTAAATATTTAGGAATCAATGAAGGATCGGCAATAAAACATGAACAAATGCGAATAAAACTCAGTAAGGAATATAGAAAACTAAAACTAATATTGAAAACAACCCTGACATCTAGGAATAAAGTCCAAGCTATAAACCAATTTGCTCTTTTTATTATAACTTGCAGTTTTTGTGTGACTGACTAGCCCTGAAAGGTATTGGATTAGTTGGACAGAAAAACAAGAAAAATGCTTCACTCTTGTCAAATGATATATAAATATCAGTGTATACCAAGATTATATATCCCTCACTCCCAAGGAGGTATGGGCCACCTCAAAATTGATTATATGTATAGATCTGTGATTGTGGGACTGCATACATATCTGCTGACCTCTTCAGATCCAAACATAGAAAAAGTTTTAAAACATAAGCAAAAGAAGTCTAAGATGTGGAAAAACTATAAATACAATGTCAAGTATAGAAAACACAATGAACAACCTCATGTTGATTAGGATTTGATGCAGGACTGGTTAAGGAGAGGTGAATTTAAACCAAAAGATGAAAGATTAACATTAGCGGCCCGGGATAGTGGACTACATGCAATTTGGTTTACAGAGTCTATTGAACATGTGGGAGAGACAGACAAATGCTGGTTCTGTAAAACAGAACTGGAAACAGTAGCATATTTTGCTGCTGGGTGGGATACAGTAATGGCAGAGTGCCTATATACTGAAAGGCATAATTATGTGTCAAAACTATTGCATTTGGGGATTGTGTATACATTACAATATTGAAGTAACTGAGAAATATTAGAAACATGAGCCACAAAGTATTATAGAGAATGATGAAGTTTATATCACATGAGATCAATCATTACCAACAGTTTCGAAAATAGATGCAAACTCATTACGGCAGTTTATAGAAAACAAAATGAGAGTCTCAATCAACCTAGAGACTGAATCTATACCTAGTTTGATCCAGCTTTTTCTTGGGTGTCTTGAAAAGACAGATAATCAAAAATTAAGTATCTCACCTATCTATAAGATACTAAGAGAAGACACTGTAAAGTTTGACTCAGATTTTTGTAATTACTATGTAAAGATTAATGGAGAACAAATAACTGATGAATCCAAAAAAATGTTATTGAATTCTACATATGGTACCTCTTCTTCATTATATTGGAGATTGTATACATAAAAATTCATGAATAGGAGTTTATATACTCCACATAAAATAAATCTTATACTCAAAAACAGTGAAAGTAAATCTTGGAAATGTGATGAATTACTAGAGAGCAATTGGGTTCACATGTTCATTGAATGTAGAAATGTTGTTCAGTACTGGAAAGACTTCAGATATTTTGTAAAGGCTTTATGGTCTGATAACATATTTCTAACTCACTAATCCTATTCAATGTTCCTATACCTAATGTAATACCTAAATCTCAGATTCAGTTACTCTGGTCAATTCTTGCAATAGCCAGAAAAGTTATTACTTTGAACTGGAAAAGTAAACAAGATTTGATGTTTAAAGAATTTATTAATTTAGCAAAAGTTGTTTGTAAAAAAGAACTGCAAACCATTTGTTATAGAACTCATAACATTACTCATAAAAAAATAACATGGCAAAAACTGGAAAACCTTTTGAACAAATACTGATAACCTCTCATGGATAAAATGATTGTTTATCATGGATGAATGTAGATACTGTAAATAGATTTGTTGTTTTATTGTATTTGTTATATGTATATTTGCATATGTTTATAATGAAAACAAAATAAAAATGTTTTTGGAAAAGAAAATAGATGCTAGAAAGCCAGATATAGTAGTCAATGAAAAGAAGGTCATTGAAATAGCTACACCCAGTGATTACATTGTCTTAGGTATAGAGAGACACAAAGTTATAGAATACCAGGATCTGCAGGTAGAAATGAGGACAATGTGAAAGAAGGATACCCAGACAGTTCCAATAGCAGTAGGAGCAACGGGTCTCATAAAAAGGAATTTACAGTCATACAAAGATATGCTACCAATACATGTAACTCTAAATTTCAGCTGGAGTCAATTCTGGGCACATTGTGGGTACCATGAAGAGCACTTTTGGCTATCATCTAAGGTAGAAATTTTTACAAATTTCATAAACTTTAATCATACCCTGACTTAGGAATAGGGTCCATTCATTCATAGTATTAGAAACTTAAAACACTTGGAGAAGTTAAAAAAAATAGAAAGCAGTAAGTGATAGGCTAAATGTGACATTTTTTCAGGGCTGTTCATACAATGCTATGAACATGGTGAGTATGCTCTGCTGAAGTATTTTTGTAAGAAGACCCCTGTCATTGTCATCATCAAGTCTACAAATGAACTGTTGTGCAAATATTTGAATATGCTTTTTCCTGGGCATTGTGTGTGCGAGTGCAAGCATATGTGTATGCATGAGTGGTATGACTGTTTGTGTGTGTGCGTGCATGTGTATATAAGTAAGTAGTCTAGAGTATGTCTTGATGTGAGTATGTTGTAATCTATGAAACTATGACAGTCACCATATCTTTGTCCAGTAGTGATGGTAACGCTGGAGTTAATCTGAAGGGAGGGGTTGCCAGATCTACAGCTGAACATTACATGGGAAGCATTGCATTGTTTAACAGGAAACCTGTTAATTTGACAGCACTCAACTGACAGAAATCGGGGGGAGAATTCCTGCAGAGGGCAAGCACCCCTGTATCACATCTCTCCCTACTTCTCTAACTATACTAACTCATAATTCTGCAGCCTTAATAAGGAGAAATGTCCTTACCTTCACAGTTATACAATGTCATAGAGTCAATAACATAGATTTGCCAGAACAATGAAATGAAATAAAATGATGGACTATTCCATTCTGTGTTCACCAGTGGAATTATACCAAGATTTCTTGTGTTTGCCTCCCTGCCCTGTATTCATGAAACAATATGTGAGTACCAGTGTGCAAATGTGCATTTGTATTTGAATAGCATACAGTCTGTGTATGTATAGCGTGCACTGTAGGATTCATGGGAATTCAAATATCTGAGCTGCTGGAATTATGGAACTTGAAGCCTGGAGTCTGAGTAGCAGATCTGAGATGTTGCCACTCAATATCTGACACTATTGCCCAATCATACCACATGCCAAGTTCAAAGTGTTTTTTCAAGCTTCCTGACTACAATGCTACTTTGTTTACCAAAATAAAGGTTATAATTGTAAATCCAAGTAGCAAAATGCTTCAGACACCACCTATTAACTGTCTTAATTTTTTTCTAATGTGCCCAGGTAATCTTAGCAAAGAATGAATGCTACGCAAGCTTTTATAGTGCCAAATCTAAGAAAATATCTGCATACCATGAATCAATGCAATGTTGTGATGGTTGGCTCAGTGGCATGGTGATACAATACTTAATGTTACTGACTCACTGGTCCAGCATTTGGGCTAGATTTCCAGTTACCGTTTGCTTGACATTTGCATAGTGTTTCAGAGTCTTTGTTGGATTTTTGCAGGTGTTCTAGTTTCTTCCTAAAGACATTCTGCTTGAGTAACTAGCTAAACCTGTTAGTATGTTTTGTATTTACTTATGTCTTTGTGGACCAGGTCATACCTCAGAAAATCTGACAAGAATTAGTTCACTTATGAAACAAACAAATGAGAAAAGCAAGAAATTTCTCTTTGTAAATTAAGTCAGGATTTAAGAGTTACATTATGCAACCTGACTGCTGACTGCTGAAAGTTGCTCTTACTAGTTTGCATTGCAGTCTGTTTTATTGAATCTTTGACTTTATTTGATATTTAAAACTTGCATTCCTAGTATCCCCATTAACAGAACATAGAATCTCAAATGACTTACTTATCTGCTAAACTGCAACTAACAAATAAACAAAGCAGGGGTTCCATTTATCTGTTGGGCCAGTCCGTTTTCTCAGCAAATGTTTCAGCCAGCCATGCAAGTTATTTCAGTCTGCGTTATGTTAAGAGCACTTCCCTTTTCATTACTCTCTCTCTCTCTCTATATATATATATATATAAAGGTTTACTATCAAAATGTCACCTGTAAAAAAATCCTGAACAGAACATCGAAGGAAAGAGCGAAAGTGACATTGTACGTCTGGACAGAATGTCGAATTAGCTGAACGAATTCAGCAGATTCAACATTTTTGCCAAACAGAGCATATGATTTCCATATAGGAGCATACTTATGTGAAACTCCTACACCTTACATCACATTTTTGCAGGGGGCAAGTCCCCCCTCCACCCCCCTGTGGGGGGCTGCACACCCCACACCCCCTGCTAACTATGTATTCCAACTCTGAGATTGCACTACAGTGAGGAAAGGGATGAATTTCCCAAACCACACTGTACCTCGATCTGTGTGCAGTACCTTGAGTTCATATCAATGAATGTACAGTAGCATTCACTGATAGGAATAGCACAGCATCCACATTCATCTTTTTGATAGTAAACCATATATATATATATATATATGTGTGTGTGTGTGTGTGTGTGTGTATATATATATATATATATATATATATATATATATGTACAACATAGTGAATACTGTCTAATCCACTATGCAGATGTCTCTACAACTATTGACATCCAGTCTTAGAACAATGATTTAAGAAAAAGTCCAATTTTTTTTTCCCTACCTCAAAACAGGACTTATGGACAAGATGAAGATGTATCCTAAAAGTTTCTAAAAACAAAATTATCTTTTTCAGATGCAAAACTTTTTTCAAAAATGAAAGATTTTACCTTGTTTCTGCTATCTACATTCAGGCCTTTGAATCAAATGTCTTCAAACTAAGATTCATCTGTCTCAATTTTTGTCTGTCTCAGGCAATGACTTTTAAAGCATGTGTTAATGTGCATCTAAAAGGCTTTAATTGCACATTCCACAAATAACCACTAACTTTATTGAACAACCTCTTTTGGCAACCGCTTTATCATGTTTCTGTTATGAACAGTGATTCTAACTGCACTCAAATGAAGCATATTAGAAAGTATAAAAAATGTACCCCTGCTCTGGTAGGCTTGTTGCTGGTTACCACAGCAATGCCTGCCACAATGTGACCCACTCAGAACAAAGCCACAAGCCTTTCAGCTTGGAAAACAGCATTTACAGTTCTGCTCTGTGCAATATTTATTGTTTGAAGAACCACACAGTGGCAGCACAGTTGTAATCTCATGGTGACTCTACATCAGCCTTCAGATTAGTAGGCTAGAGATTTCACTTCCTAGAACAAATCTAAAAACTGAGAACAGGACATTTAGCATGATGATTTATCACATCTGTTTGTAAATATTCAGTGGTGTTTTAACCTTGTCCAGGAGGGAGATGTTGGGGTTTAAGCCATTGATCAGTAGTGGGACAAGAGAAGTTGGGAAACATCACCAGTTGAAACTGGGGTGCAAATGGGGTTAATATCAGTCAGAGGGGAGACCAGCAGCATTGGACAATATACACACCAAGCTTACTAGACACATGCCACCCTGAGTACTTGTATCACTGAATAAGCCAGCTCCACCTATTCCACATAATTAAGGGCACTCTACATACTTCTAGTGTAGCAGCAGTGACGTGGGGGTGAAAACATTGGTGCATGTCTGAATCAAGGCTGTCCAGTGATGCCACTTATACAAATATGATGTAATGATCTTGTGTCATTCATAAGGGGTTCATAAATCCTAGCTTTATCCATAACAGATTATACACAGCGAAAGCCTTTGTATATATTTTTATTTTCAGCAATTATATTAGAATACCAAATTGATGTGTATCATCTATTTTATAATGTACAGCTAAAGGAAAAAGGGAGTCATTGCTGCCAAACCATGTGCTAAAGCAATGTTCTCTTTATTATTTCTTGTATAGACTTGATCAAAACACTAATATGTAAGGACATTCAAGCTGCTGTTGAAGCCCCCCCCCCCATTTTGTAGCTGGTCTGGTCTAAGCAATATTTCCCCTGAGTATTGTTAATCATATACTTCAGGCACTGTGCGGCAATCTCACTAAAAGGAAGCCTGCAGCATTTCTAACAGAGTAAGGAAAAAATGTAGGCGGTACCAAGAGCGTACCTAAAGTATCAGTACCGTAGGTGCTGTTAAGATGTGGTAGTCTGTAAATGAGCATTAAATTTCCAAGGCTCTTCAGTCATATTGTAATAATTACTTGACTATACAATGTAGAAAATGCACCCTATGTACAGAGATAGATTTGAGTGAAATTTATGAAGTGCTTTCAACTACACACTTTTTTCATCAGTATTAACAAACTAATGGCCTTCTTTTTCATATACAATCACATGATCAAATCACGACAAAACCCATCCAACTTAATTACCTACATCTCTTATGATTCTTATCTCTTCTTACAACACACTTATAATTGTTAGCACCATTAAGCCCTGGAGTAACATCAACATTCACTAAAATTTGCCATTTCATCTGACAAAAATCCAGTTTGTCATCTTTGTTACCATTAAAACCATCAGGCAGATAATCAGCCACAGAAAATACAAACCTCTTGAAACCAACACATGTTTTAGAATGTTTACGAGTCATTTAAGACATTTATTAGTTTTTATAGCATAATAATGCTTCCTAAGAGTTCTATTGCTTTCCCCTATATAATAGGCATCACACATCAAGCACTGATTAAAATACACATTGTAAGCAGAGCCACAAGTACAAAACCCAGGTGTTGCATAAGTTGTGTGTGTCTATGCACAATAAAAATTGGGACTATTTGAAACACATGGTTTTAGCTAAGATGTGGGAGTTTGTAAATGGAAAATCCAAAACATTTCCTATCACTCACCAACTTTTTATTTCCTTTGGGCTGAAATTCCAAAATATATTTTTAAATTTCTATCCCACTTGTTATAAATAAGGGTTTCTGACCATTTTTTGAAATAGTTCCTCATTTCCTACCATAATGCCCTGGTTCTTGTGAATCACACTGTTAATAATATTACTACCAACACTGAAAAACAAAGGCAAAAAAATGACCTAATTGATGTCAAATTTGTGGACTTTAGAATGATCGACTACCTTACTTTCCTTCTGAGTGATATTTTGTATAAAAACACTGACAATTTTATACCCTCAGAAGTCTTGTGTGGAGTTATTTATAACTTGATTATATAAACTATAGAGAACGAGAATGTTTAAGGTTAAATTTAACATCACACGTATTTTTACAATAAGAATCAGCACTTTCTGATATGCTACAATATATGTTCTTTATTTAAAAAACAGAGAAATGAGTAGGCCATTTCCAAGGTGTGAGAGGCAGTGAAATGGGCTTTTTTTCATCTGAGGTGCAGTATTTGACAATGCCAGGTAGGTGATGATACAAGAGACAGAAATTACATGTGATGGAGTAAAATGCCAGCAATGCTGTTCTGCTGCTCTTTGTATATAGAGAGCAACTTAAAATTAACAGGACCAAGAGCTGAGGTCAAGTCAGTTTGGAGAGAGTTTGGTAGCAAAAGGAATACTGTGGTACTTGCAAATCAGTTCTCTTTCCACAAAATAAGACATCAGTTCTCTTTCCACATGATAAAGTTTCTCTACATTCCTTTTCAGTGTAAATGAT
Source organism: Protopterus annectens (assembly GCF_019279795.1). Lineage (NCBI taxonomy): Eukaryota > Metazoa > Chordata > Ceratodontiformes > Protopteridae > Protopterus > Protopterus annectens. The sequence continues at coordinate 81,484,781 of NC_056733.1, read as the reverse complement.
CCAAGAAGCTCATGAAGGAACATTTCACAAGAAGTTATGTTTTTTTGTCTCATATATCAAAAAAGAGGAGGCATGGTGCAGGAATTCACCTCACTCTGTCAGACCCTGTGTAGCCTTTACGAGGACAAAATATGAATTCTTTGTCAAAAAGATGCAAATAAATTTAAATTCTGGCCATGGAAAACTCATGACCACCAAACAGTCCTTTCTCTTGGACAGTGAGTTTTTTCATAATCTTATCGGATCAGTTCTAAGTACATTTAAGTTTCAGACTTTGCTATTGGATATTTGTAATAAGTAATCCAGGGTGCAGCTAATAATGGATATGACCACTTGGACTGTGATTAAATGTATTTGCTACCACATTCACTAACTCCTTAAAAAGAAAAGGTAACTCCTCAGTTGCCCACCATATGCAGTATTGCTTAAACTGTTCTCTTCTATTTTGAATGGCAGAGACATTTGCTACTGCTCACATGGTTATCATTTTTTATTTTGATTTTGGTAAAACATTGTTTTTCCCAGGACCTCCTGCCAGCACCTGAGTCCTATTATGATCACTGCACTCAGTTCTTGCCAGGTCCTGCCTATTTACACTTTATAAATCCCCAGTGGTAAACACAACACATCACTGCATATCTCTGCCTGAGTAGCTTCCTTCAATATGCTTTAGGGTTTAACTCACTTGTATAGCAGTACTCAGTACAACTATGAATATTCATGAGCTCCTGAAACTGAGGAAGAGAATACACAACAAAGGACAAATTGTGATTCATGTCAGCTGCCTGCTATTTGCTGAACTCCTCTCCAAGTAACACACCAAGTACGATGCCAATCCATACTTGCTTCCATAATACATGTCATGCACAGACATCTTGTTTTCATAGTATGTAGAACTCTGAAGTTCAGACCAAGAGTTACTACACATCTATAAACCCAAGAGCAAAATGGGTCAAAGCCTCTATAGCTATCACCCTACCATCTCCTGGAACAAACTCCCACTGGAAATTCAATCACTTAATCAACCAAACATATCCAAATCAGCCGCCAAAGACTACCTACAAAGCCAATGGATATGTCACTGTACTCTCCACCCTTAAACTGTCATCCTCTCCTACTTTTAGTACCCTGTCAGCCTTTTACTGGTTCTTTTAACTTTTAGTGCCATCTATCTTCCTCCTCTTAACTTGGTTATTGCTTCCTACTCCATCTTAGAATACCTCTGTATATTTCCCTCTAGTGACAACTACCTGGCTGTAATCTCTTTTCTTCCTTGCTTATATTTTGTAAATGTAATGTAAACTCAATCACCCTACATATTTTCTAAAATTGTACTTTTCCTAACTTAGGACTTTAATATTGCCTCCTGTTTAATTTCAACTCAAGTATTGTTAAAGTCTTTTTGTTTACATACTTTTTAATGTTAAAAATTTATATGTAAATGTTGTACAGCTTTTCTCCCTGGGCCTCCACTGAAAAAGGGCTATCAGCTCAGCCAGACAAACCCGGTCAACAAATGTAAAATAAATAATAATAAATAAGTGTACAGGAAGCAGCTCTCCCCTCATGTTTTCATAATACATGTAAACACAGATCCCTCACAGCCCTTTCCTCATTTCTCATAATACATGCACACAGACACCTAACAGCCCTTTGTTCATGTTTTCATGATACATGCACATACAGACCCCTCACAGCCCTTCGCTCATGTTTCCATGAAACATGTACACACAGACACCTCACAGCCCTTCGCTCATGTTTCCATGAAACACGTACACACAGACACCTCACAGCCCTTCGCTCATGTTTCCATGAAACATGTACACACAGACACCTCACAGCCCTTCGCTCATGTTTCCATGAAACATGTACACACAGACACCTCACAGCCCTTCGCTCATGTTTCCATGAAACATGTACACACAGACACCTCACAGCCCTTCGCTCATGTTTCCATGAAACATGTACACACAGACACCTCACAGCCCTTCCCTCATGTTTCCATGAAACATGTACACACAGACACCTCACAGCCCTTTGTTATGTTTTCATGATACATGTACATACAGACCCCTCACAGCCCTTCGCTCATGTTTCCATGAAACATGTACACACAGACACCTCACAGCCCTTCCCTCATGTTTCCATGAAACATGTACACACAGACACCTCACAGCCCTTTGTTATGTTTTCATGATACATGTACACACAGACACCTCACAGCCCTTTGCTCCTGTTTCTATGATACATGTACACACATACACCTAACAGCCCTTTGCTTATGTTTCTATTTTATATGTACACACACACACACACACACACACACACACACACACACACACACACGCACACGACACACACACACACCTCACAGCCCTTCCCTCATGTTTCCATAATACATGTACACACAGACACCTCACCGCCCACCTCTCATGTTTCCATGATACATGTACACACAGACTCCTCACAACCCTTTCCTCCTGTTTCTGTGATATATGTACACACAGACACATCACCACCCTTTGCTCATATTTCCATAATACATGTACACACAGACATGTCATAGCCCTCACCTCGGGTTTCTATGAGTTATGTACACACATATCTCACTCAAAGTCTCCCCAATTCAGAATTCGGGGTTCACCTGACTGCACTACTAACTAGTATTCTCTAGATGGACACCATATTTCAAAGCCTTGACTTTCACTTTGCATGAAAATAAATAAATAAATATTTTAAAAACTAGGTCATATCTTGAGATTCATGATTTTGTACGTTAACTCCATGTTTCAAAAGTTAAGGTGAAGAGCTTGTTTCTCATGTCAGCTCATTGGCATGGTGTGGTATATAGTGTAATTAGATTCATGGGTTCATAGTTAAATACTTGGCTATCAGTTTGCAGACTATAACAAGCCTAGTGAATATCCAGATTTCATAATCAGCACCAATATCTTGTATTTGTGAGGTAAAGACTTCAATCATCATGCCAGCCCCTACCCCCTACAGTTGTATGTCATGTTCTTTCCTAAAGTCAAAATAGCTTATGAAAAGAAATACCTTTCAAATGTAATCTGATATTTTATAACAAATTTGTATCTTAATTGTTCACACTCAGCACCTTAAACATTTGTGAGTATATTTTGTAGTGCTGGTGGGACAGAGCAGTGTGAGATATGGGTTTATATTCACAGATAAGCCATGAAAAGAATGAAAAATAGAATTACAGGAATGAAATTATCAGAGGACCTCAGTGTCACTTCAAGCAGTTTGCCAAGCCAGTTTTTTAGTTTATTTGGTGCAGACAGTTAAGGCTGTGAGCTGTAGTTCCTGTGGTACAGGGTTTGATTCCCTGAGCCTCATTTGTCAACCATGTGACCCCGAGTAAGTAATTTAATCAGACTGTTTTTCCTGATCACCCCTGAAAAGGGACTGTGTGTGTGTCCAGTGAGCTTAACTGGTTAGCAGGTGAATATTAAGATTATTATTATTTGATATGACTGACGAGCAATTCTTTCTATAGATCAAGCACTGTCATGTAATATGGTTCTATGCTGGTTAACACAAAACAAAAATGCAGTAAAACTGAATCCCAATGTATCACAAGACTTCTTACTTACATTGTGAGGTTAAGCATCATTGTAAAAAGTATATAGATAGAGTAAAATGCCTTGAAGAGTTAAGAGCTATTTTATCCCCAGAAATTGCACTCCTAGACTATTATTTTTAAGCATTTTATGAGCAGGTTGGACATGACTGCTTCGTTTCTGACCAAGCATAATACAAGAAGCAGATGGAATCTGTGGGAACAATGCATGCAGAATAATGTCCAAGAAGGGAAGGAAAGAACTGAACAACTTATGTAATGTTGGACTGAGTGATGACTGTCAAAATGAATCATGTATACTGCATGAAAAATATTACTATCGTTTTTGTTTTCTACTATATTAAAGCATGTGGACTTGTGTCACTATTTTAGTTGTGATTTAATAAATATGTTTATTAAAAAATCATAGTACAAGGTGCAAGATTAGCTAAAAGCAGTCAGCAAGTGTTAAGAGCAATGTGAACAAGGATAGACTGCTGATATAAGTTCTAATTACCATCATAAAACTGCACCCTAATTTTATGATAGTAAACATTATTACAGGGCAAAAAGAAGGGAGACAACATAAATGCTTTAATGTGATAAGGCCCAGCAATGTCTCTTTTTAGATGCAGTCCGGAAATGTTTTTCTTTTTAAGTTATTTGCTCATAATCAATTGTATGTAGGTAGCGATTATGTGAATCAAACTATGATCTGAAGTCTGAAAATCATTAGCACTTCAGAGCTTTACCTGTCTCTTTTACACTGTCAGGCAAAGTAGATGCCAAGGTATCCCAGTCTAAGACCATATAATGTCACCTTCTTTCTACTGCCTGGCATATACCACCAGCAGCAGCACAGCCATCTTGCCAAGCAGTCGAGCAAAGTATCCTTGCTCCCCACCTCCACTTTTTGTAAAAGTGAAAGAACACATTTCGATCAGACCACAGAGTGGCTAGGATACATTTGTAGTTATAAACTTGCTAATCCTAAAGAGGATTTCCATTACTGAACTCTTGAACCACATGCTAGAAGAACTGTGTTCCTTAATAGGCAGACAAGAAAAGGGTGCACCAAAAAGCCAGTTAAAAAGAAGATTTGGGAGTTGGGAGGGTGGCCTAATGATTAATGTGTTTGCCTTACAAACACAAGGTGCAGGGTTTGAGTCTTACAAGGGATAACTGGCTAGGCTTAAATGGCTTGCAAGGGCAGTTAGCTTAGTACTAATCTATAAACCTATATGTGCTCTCAAGCTTGTTAAATGTCAAAAGCAAATATTTGAATTTAATATACCACCTTTATTGGCTGGCTATTGATCTTTCATAATACAAGCACTGAGAACATCAGTGCATTCTGTAACTGAGCAATCACATTTAGAACTGGAAGCAGAATGCACATCAGGTTCTCTGACCCTGATGTGTGGAGCATGTCACAAGAAATACAGTACAAATGGGTCAGAATCATACCTCTCAACCTCTCAGTGTAAGAAATCTGGACAAAGCCTAAAATAATGGGGGGACAAAGGCACAAAAATAAGGGCAGATTTTAAGTACTGCTCTTATAAACTCATAAAGTTGCTAGAATAACAGGATTTCTGTTAGCATACTTTTAGGATATGAAGTCTGAAACTCAAATGTATGTCATTATTTAGTGACTTCAATCCACAGTGACTTGCCAGAAAACCACAGATTTTATGAGGAACAGACCAAAAATACAAGGCAAAAATCTGGACAGTTGAGAGGCACGGTCAGAATAACTTACCAGGTTTTTCCGACTTGGTAGCAGGCATGGTGGATGCAGTTATGTTTAACTATAAAATGAGATTACAACCAGATATAGCTAGGGTTGACATAACTTTGTAACAAACATGATCTAAGTGCTGAAAACTGTTTCACTCACTGCATAACACTGTATCTGAAGTCTCAGCAAAAGAAAACATTTCAAACTGCTTTTTCAGGTACTGTAACAATTGAAATGACAGAAGGTTAGTAATAACTGATACATTTTCTTTATACTACTATAAAAGCAGCAGCAGCAACTACGTGTCTGAAAATAAGATGATTTTTTTTCAAGCAAAATGCCTAATATCTGCTCGTACAAAAAATATTTTAGTCTGGATCTAATAATGTAATAAAATAGTTAACAGTCATGTGCATGAGGTGTTACAAACATGTACATTTTGAATTCTGCATGAAAATGCCAATTTCAATTGCTAGATTTTTAATATGTCCTTTCTTTGTCCCTGCTCAGCCACCATTTCACAATTAGGGCCATTTCTGGTTACCTTGACTGCCTTCTTGTAACCAGTCATGGAAGGGGAATTATTGATCGTCATCATTTATAGATCGGTGAACATTAAGTACAGGTGGGAATGGGAGGGGTTGGTGGCCTGTTACACTGGTATTGCATGACAATGGTGATTCTTCATAGAGGGCATAATCAAACCATGAGCTAACTGCAATACGGTACACTGAAGGGAAGTTAAACATATGCACATACTTCCTTGTGTAGGCAAGTTCTGCTGTATAACCACTACCCAGAACTAATCTAAAACAGACCTATACCAGGAGTTTCTTACACTCCCTTCCACCACCCAAATTAGACAGAAAAACTCTTAGACCTACTGAAGCACACTCCATCACAAGCATCCCTCTCGGACCCAGGATTTCATTTATTTATTTATCTTTTGCCAACCAGTCACTGTGGTGCAGCAGTTAGTGTTGTCACCTCACAGGAAGAGGTTCTTTGGTTCGATTCTTGGCTGAAGTGTCTTCTGTGTGGAGTCTGCATGCCTCCCTGTGGTCAAGTAAACTTTAAAGACATGCAGGTAGGTGCGTGAGAGTGTGTGTTCCTTTTTTGAAGGTTGGGCACCAGGCTGGCAACTTGACAGTGTAAAATTCCACTGCCAATCAATAGCAAACTGCTGATCCGCTGTGGCGACCCTTAACTGGGAAAAGCCAAAAGTCTTTTTTATTTATCTTTTTCCAACCGGTTAAGTGAACCTGTCTGAGGACCCTTGTCGACTACAACCTGGGCCAAGGGCAATACAAATAAATATTTACTACAACAAAAAACATAATCTGTGAGTTTCCATAAAAATAAATCTACATACATCAGTTTACAAAGCAAAACATTTTTTTAAGATGAAGTAATATGACTTTCACCAACTGCAGCATTGTCATACTAAGAAATGAATGTCAGTAATGCACTGAGACAGTCCCAGGGATTCAATAAACTCTGTGTAGCTTCATGCTAAACTCACCTGGAGTTTACATGTTATCAAGATGAACAGCAGCTAATTGCATATTCATGCTGCTCATTGCACTTACAGGAATACAGGCAAGGTTTCATGGCCAGCGACACTGCAGCATGAGCACAGAAAGAAGAAGCATTCAAAGTTTGCCTATGAGCAAACCTGTTCCGCGAGATTGTGCGGACAGCCACAATGAATACCAGGGGTGAAAATACTGTAATACCAGCAGTAATACAGTAAAGAAAAGTGTACTGAGTACAGTGTACACGAAAACAATTATTTACAGAATGACATAATGAAGGGGGAGGGTAAATGGCAAGGGCAACTACAACGAAAGGTACAGTTAGTAGGTAAAGTGTGCTGATGAACTTGTGGGCAGACATGAATGAATGGAATGAATAAAGAGGAAGAGGGCATGGTAAATAAGGCAATGTCCTTAAGACAGGATATGTCAATGTCTGTACACTTCCAAGACAAGTCAGTAGCATAACAATATACGCATATGTAGATAACACAGTATGTATTGCTGATTACACCTCCTGAGCAAGTATGTTAAGATATAAACACACATGATAGCATATATGTGATGGTCACACAAGGTTACATGTCAATGGAGGTGAATGGATGTTATATAAACATCAATGATGTGCTCACTGGAGAGGGCATTTAGCAAGGACAGTATACCCAATAAGGGGTATGTGCTTACTCTGAAGATCTACAAAATGACTTGCTTGAATATGTCTGACATGTCACCATAGCTCTCAACCAATCAGGGACACATAGTAACAGACTACTTAACAAATGTAAACATAAACAGGCAAAATCATGACATTGACAGAATATGTGATTGTAACTTATTATACATTCTCTGCAGTAACAGATGTGTACAACTGTAATGATTGTCAGTATTTTATAAGGGGAACTTACCACCCTTACCCAAATGTGACCATTTTTGGAGTGTTAAGAGAGATAGTGTGTTAAACCTGGAGTTGAAATCAGGGGCAGTCCTGGCCACTTTGAGAGGTTTTCATGACACATAAGCCACAATCTCTCCCTCAGCAAGAATCAAATCCATACCATCAATGTTGTCACTGAACTGTGTTTTTACTGGTTGTAACACTGAAAAATCTATCACACATGCATCTAGTAGAACACCTTGAAGGGAAGTCTGCACTGTCAAATCCTAATGGGTGTGCATCCCAAGTAATAGTTCTGCATGGCTGACATGATATGTGGGAGCTCACTGTGCCAAATGTGATACACTTGACTAAAACATCCCTGGCTGACATAGGTATCAGCCATATAGGTTCATAGGTTCATAGGTTCATAGGTTGATACTAGGCGATCTGCCCTAGGGCATTTACAAGCCTAGCCAGTGTGTGTTTGGCTTTCGCCACCCTTCTTAGATTAGTTGACTGTGCCTCTGTATAGTAGGTCACAGAATATAGCCCATTTAAGGTTAGTTTACCATGCCTCTGTCTAGCAGTGACACAGAAGAGATCCCAGGGGTAAATTTATGATCTCCCATCCAAACGTCAAGATTCTTCTTGAAGAGGGTCATTGAGGGGCTCTGTCTGACTTGGATTGGGATTTTGTTCCAGAGTGAGCGGAGCCTCTGGGATATGAATCTGTCCCTCCAGCATGTTCTATTTATTTCTGTGCTGAGGTTTAAGTCACTGGAGCATGTAGTTCTCATGGATTTGGATTTCTTGAGGTGGAGCATGTCCATTAATTCTGGGTTGGACATGGCTTTATGCGTCAGGCACAGATCGCCTCTGAGTAGGCGGTAAGCAACTGAGTAGAGCTGGAGTTTCTTTAGCCTAACTGCGTAGGGCATCTGTTTGAGTCCCTTGATCCTCTTGGTGAGGTACTTTTGGGGTCTTTCTAGTTGTAGCAGGTGTCGGGTAAGGTACATCCCAAATGGGGCATTGTATTTAATTATGGGCCTGATAAGTGATTAGTAGAGGGGCACAATGACCTCTCTTGATCTAGATGTGAACCCCTTCATGATAATGTGGGCTATATAGAATGTCTTTCTAACCACTTTGGCAATGTGATTGTCAAAGGATAGATTGCAATCCACTTGGGTCCCCAAATCCCTAATTACTTCTTCCATACTTAATGGATTACCACCTATGTGGTAATTTGTGGGCACTTTGTTTTTCCAGAGGGGATGACTATGCACTTTTTGGCATTTAGTTTTAGGCCATGGCTCTGGCACCAGTTATCCGTCTCTGTGAGACCTTTTTGGAGGATGCTTGTGTCAGCCGGCGAGTCGATTATGGCCCCCAGTTTGCAGTCATATGCAAACTTTGTCAGCCATAGTCCTCCTGTGTTAGCCTGTACCTCAGAGAAATATATACCGAACAAGAGAGGTCCCAGGACTGAGCCTTGTGGGATGCCACTTGTAAATGGTTTAGAGTCTGACATGGCACCTGCAATTCTGACCATGTGGGTTCTATCCCTAAGCCAGTTTGCAACCCATCTTGTGACATATGGGTTGATATTTAAGCTGGTGAGCTTATTTATGATGCCCGAGTGGGGTATTGTGTCGAAGGCTTTTGCAAGGTCAAGGTAGGCTGTGTGGACTACCTTCCCTTCGTCTATGGCCTTGGTGACTGTTTCAAAGAAATTGACCAGGTTGAAGAGGCAAGATCTGCCCTTAACAAAACCGAATTGGGTAGGATCCAGTGTTTGGAGGTTCCCAATGTCTTTGTTTATGGATAACAACACTTGCAAACAACACACTATTATGAGTGGATTCCCTACACACAGCTGGGTATTGCACGCATATGCCACATGTAATAGCAATGGATATTGTCTGAAGCATCTGCAATTGATGTGTGAATTAAGACATGATCTGTTATCATGAATGATACAGCAGTATGTGAGACCAATGACAATATAGCAACTATGTCCATGTGCACAGAAAACAAAGCAGTGCAAAGTCTAGTGTCAATGATCAAGGAAGCTGTCACTGTGATATTGTACACATACCAAACAATGCATGAAGCACCCTCTATAAGTACATGTCAACATTCAGCACATGTGCCACATGATCACTGCCTCCTGACATTGGCAGTAAAAAATGTATACTTCCATGAAGTTCTGACATACATCCATGTGTGTTCATGCAAACAATTGACTGATGATAATAATCTGATGTAGTGGCACATCTGCGAGCCAATACAGTCTCACTGTAGCTGTCCCTATGCTACAATTGGACTTCAAGCTGTACATCACCTCCAAGTAAAACCTTGGGTATGAATCATATGTGACACAGTGGAACTGTTTACAACTGTACCTATTTCATGTCATTACATCAGTTGTACTGTATGTGTATCAGTGGAAATGTGTGGGTGAGGGCCCTGACATCTTATACAGACACATTACAACTGAGGTGGATGTGATTTATGCAGAACAGTTAATAACACAAATGCTCACATTCACACAATGCTGCTGGGAACACCTCTATAATGTTTGTGCATAGCAACACAATAGTGCATACAAAGAATTTGCCAAGGTTGCAAGTGAATCTCAAAATGTTATATGTTTGTGTATATAGCAGCATTATAACATGTTGATGACCCCAGGTGTATGTGCCCATGTAATCACTATGATGTAATATTGCTGTATGTCAGATAACATTTCCAGATGCTAGGTAGACACATGCACACCTGTGCCATACTGCAGCTGTCACTGTGATGGTTGAATGAGAACTGTGTGGAATGTGGATATACTCCACTATCAGAATACATGCCTTAGTAAGGCAACAATATACATAGCATCATCCCATGCCCTCAGTCCTAAGGAGGCATATTATTACAACTGTTATAGAAGGAACATGTAACCAAATGGCAGCAGCAGGCATCAACACAGTCGCTTACATCCCAGATTGGAATACACTGTTGAAGGCCTCATTACATCCACACATCAACATAGCACATGTGGGTGACAGCAACATCAACATATGCAATGTTCATAGGGTTACTAGGCTAACAGCCAAGAACCCATACAGGCCTAACCATTATTACCCATATAAACACAAATCACTACTTATAAGTGAGGGGAGATAGTAGAGGTATGTGCGTATATGTCTGATTTTATTACAGACTGCCTCTGTCCATGTGGGACATGTGCATCACCCCATGAGAGGATTAGCAATCACACATCCAGTAGTATGAAGATGCCTTGTAGAGGGTCATGGAGGGGCTCTGCTACATGATGTGTGTACGTCTCTTTGAGATGATGACATCCTCAGTGTTCCACAGAAAGGATGTTATGTGGATAGAGGGGAAAAGGGATTTTGGATTCAGGGGGCTATGTAAAAGCTTCTTCTAAGTGGGAACAAAATAAGAAGATATTCAAACCATCATAGAGTGATGGTAATTTACCAACAACCTACACACACACACACACACACACACACACACACACACACACACACACACACACACACACACACACACACACACACACACACACACACACACACACACACACCAGATGACTGTGGTTAAATTCAAGAAACATACCTGTCTAGGTATACAAACTGTATTCCATACAATTTAAGAGTAGCACCACTGCAAATGTTTGACTTAACAGTGCCAGATTGCACTTTATACAGGATGACATCATCAGAGTATGCTGAGAAGATGTTGTTGGGAGGAGGGGAGTGTCCGACACAGATGTGGACACACTTCTCATAGTAAAATTGTCTCCAGACTGATAGTTAAATGTAGACAATGTTGTGAGATTAGAACCCCTGCCTATCTAGTTACACAAACTAGAGAACACTGTACTTAAAACTAGTGCCACCCCAGAAGTCTATCTTTAACAGTGTCAGAGTGCACTTTATAGAAGATGATATCATCAGTGTATGCTGAGAAGAAGATGTTAGGAGGGGTGTCTGACATAGGTGTGGATTCGCATCCCAGTGTAAAATTGTCTCCAGACTGATAGTTGAATGAAGACACTCACATACAGGATGACATCATCAGTATATGCTGAGAACAGGATGTTGAGAGCACTCTATGAAATTGCTGTATATTTATGTAGTAGTTGTAAAAGTATCTTCTGAAAGCTACTTGAGTAAGGGCAGCAGGACATGGACTCATACACACACACACACACACACACACACACACGTTAACTGTGAGATTAGATCCCTTCCCTAACTGGTTACACAAGCTAGAGAACACAGTACTTAATGCTTATGGCACCACAGAAATCCAACTTTAAATGTGTCACAGTGCACTTTACAGAGGATGAAATCATCATCATAGTGTTGAAGGTAACATATACTGTTATAAGACATGAGACTTGTGTGCAAAGTCAAGATTTGTGATATGATGCTGTGATCACAATTTGCAAATGTATATAGAAACACATCCTGGCAGCCTAGATGAAATAAGCTGTCATGAATGCATATTGCAGAAGTGAGACAGACATGTATCTGTTTTTTTTCAGGATATTGTGTATGTCATACACACACATATGTGGTAAAACCAGTAGTGCAATGATGTAGTTATTTGTCTTCATACTCAGATGATGGTATGTCCACATTAATACAAGTTATTGGCAATATGAATGGGATATGATCATGGATGACCAATGTCCAGTGTCACTATAAACCCATACCAACTGTAACAATGCAGTTAGGCTATGTAATTCTTTAGTCTGTTTGACAATAAGCCCAGTACTGATAAATCATTTGCAAGTGTATTGCTGCAGGGGACACACAAATATCAGAAAGTATGTGTTCAATCAAGGACACATGTTACTGGCATTCTCTTGTGTTTATGAATACATTTCCATGTATTGGGGAAGTAAAACAAAGTAACCAGAGTTAGATATGCTATTCACCGCTTCACAAAGCCCATCACCAAAAAATTAGTTCATGTGAATGATGGCAAAGTATTAGCACATGCATGATTCCAATTTCAGGAATTCAGGTTGGACTTGTGAATTATCAGTGTCAACTTGTGCTCATTGCCAAATTGAGCACAAATAGGGACATACAGTAGCTGACCTGACTGGGGTTAACTGCAGAATACTTCTGTTTGATGTTAACGTTCCATGTGTAAGGCTTGTAAGATATGTTATGGGAGAAATTACTGGCAGCTAGTATGATGTGCATGCTGTAGCCTGTGTTTCAAATGTTGGGGCCAAAGTTTTATTACATAAGCAACTGTTGGCCTTGCCTTACCCATTTGTACAACTTTAAGTGCCAAGCAAATTTGTTTCTTTGCTTAAGGAGAACAGAGACAAAATTAATATAGTACACTTTCCTTCGCGCAGAGTGACCATCAGCACTCTTGTCAATACTAAATGTGGAAAATACTGCTGCCTAGCTTTCTCTGTGGCACAGGGTGTAAGAGCAGTGAGCTCCTGGTTAGAGTCCAGGTAGGCCAGACTTCAAATCCAGAACATTCTGTTTTTTGTCTTTTTTTTGGAAATGGTGTCAGGATGGCATTTACTAAGTAAATGTAATCAGGACTGCAAATGTGAGTATCAATAACTAAACTAAAGTATGTATCTTCCTCAAATTGTATCAGTAATACTTCAATACACTTGTACAACTGGTAACTGTTTTGCTGGCCTCACTGTAAGTCACAAGTTAATTGTGTGTACAGCTTGCTACAAATGACAAGGGGTGGTACATCTTTTGAAATGATTAGTATGACTGAGCAGATATGATAACTATTTGTGTAGGGACAGATATCATGAAAAGTGAGTGCAGTCTGCTTCTTCACAATAAGGACAGTTTCCACATCATATTAGATGAATATTTCATCCATCATCACCTGAACATGACACAAAGGGAATCCTAAAGCAGATTTTGAAACCTTGCATGCTACAGGACCACTGGTACCCTATTGAATCAGGGTAACATGAGGGTATTATCCATTAGCAGAGTCAGGTCAGTGTGCAGAAATCCTGAGATGACCTTTACATCCATCAGCCTAATAGATACAAACATGTAGGGAGGTGTGGGAGAAAAGTGATGAATAAAAGGAGAGATGAACATACACATAACAATGTTTTGTGTAATGGAACATTCATGGACATGTTTTTGGTCTGTTCTCATTATTAATCTGCCATGTGATGTAACATGAAGTGACTGATATAGGGGTACAGTTGGGTTAGGAAAGGGACAACAGGCTTATGACAAGCAGAACATGGATGGATAAATATCACATAGTTGTGCAGATGGATTTCACTTCAATTACATTTTTGGCCAGTATTCAATATATCTCCATGAAAACTCACTACTGTGGCAAATGTTAAGTTGTGGGTGATTAAACATCTCATACAGATATAACATCATACTAAGAAATGATGTGAGATGCATCTGAAATTGAACCCTTGATGTTATAGGCAAAAAAATCTGCAATCAAGTGATTTATGTCAACACTCCAAATAAGAAGTTGCACTTTGTTACATCCAGCAGTCTGAGAACTGTCAAAGTAACTGTTTCAAAGTAGTGCCTTTACTCTGTCTTGACTCTGTGTTCTTATAGTGCAAAAGGTTAAAACACCTTTGTGCAAAGATATCCAGACTAGTGCAGCAGATGACAAAAACTCTCCAGGTTTTGCCATATACTGTGAACAGCCATTCACCGCCACTTGGCTTTAGGGCATGATGCCAAACTCAGTGCAAATGCAGAGGAAAAAAGTGAAGGCTTTTTATGGGCCATTTATTGCCATGTCTGTGGTGTGTGATTCTATTTTTTGAGCAGTTGAAAGGTATGAAAATGGGGTAGATAGGAAAGTGGTGAAATGGGGTGGCATGCAGAGGAAAGAACAAAGGGGAAGCAGTACAGGCATTTGCAGGAGGGAATTAGGAAAGAACCATAGATACTCACTTCTTTAACACAGTAATGCCAACATGTAGACACAATTTGATGAATTTGGACTGTCACCACCATGCTGATGGGTGAAAACAAAGCAGTGATTTGTATAGTCAATTGGACCAAATCAAGTGTGTTGAGAAGACACATATGTGAAGTGGAGAACTATGTACGGGACAACATTTTTTTTGTGGAACAGGTGCTCATTGTTTTTTTTTTTCTTTTAATTTCAAAAAGAGAGGAATGGTGGGGAAGGAACATAGGAATTTGAAGGTCATGTATGTAGGGTGGATAAAGAAGCAAGTGTAGACAAACAGGACATACAAGACAGATACTAGAATGGAGATGGACACAAAAAGGTTGGGGGGCACCATAACTGGGGTTAGGTAGGTGACATTGGAGGTGCATGTTCATCAAGCCTGGGAATAGTGAAAATCTAGACCTCACCCACAGAACTGTCATCACTGCCTCCTTCCACAGTTGCTGTGAGACTGCTTCACATGGGAGTCTCTCTCCTGTTTTTTATGAGCAACTACTACAGTCAGCTGATGTGGGCACTAAGGTCAGTCTCTATTAGATTGAGTACCATCACTGGCAGTTCCTGATGGGTGACAATCACCACCTCCTTCAGTAGTCCCCTAGGATACCACTGCACCACCAGCTAGGGCACTGCTACCTGATGAGGATAGACCAGGTAGGGCAGTGGTTGTAGAGACAGTACTGACAGGTTGTGTCCCAGAGGTACTGGGCGTCGGTGCGGTAGCCAGTGGAGGGTTGGCAGGTTGAGCCACAGCAGTTAGCCCACTTCTCTGTGCTGAAATGTATTTGGTTTGTTTGCCGAAAGGTATAACATCAGAATGTTGTGATTCCAGGTAAATATTGAGAAAAAAATAGTGAAGGGGTTAGGTGAGACAAAAAAGAAACATGATAATTAGAACCATGATATGTTACATTCAAGCTTTATTACAATAAATATCATTTTATTATTATGCTAGATACAGAACTTTCATAATCCCAAAAAATGATTGTGAATTGCTACAAGTAATCCTTAGAATATGCATATATTCCATATATGCTTTTAAAGATAATGCAGATTAAGTTAACAACATGGCATTGAAGCCAATATTGTTGCATTTTGAATTTAAAAATGGTACTTGTTGAATGTGAATCTGTAGGTTACTTGTTGGAATTGAACCCACATAATCTGAATACACTTTTACACTTGCCTAATACAGTTACCAACAGCTACAGAAGAAAGCATGCATGCTTGCTGTTACAGGTAAGATATGCATGCTGAAGGTGTTACTGATCTATGGAATCACAATGTTTACTACAATCAGGGTCAGTTGTGCTGCAGACATACCCCTTGCCTCTCTGAGTCACTCCAGTCTCTCTGCATGTGCCTTCCTGTTCGCTGTGATTTCCTCTGCAGCTGTAAAATAAAGAATGAGAGAAGAAGAGGCATGAAAACATTATGCATACCAGTCTTGGCTATCTACACCACTGCATATCATTTCAAGTGATTGATCTGTATACTTACACAACTAGGGGGTATTAGCAGTTAGAAACTCATCCAGCCACTTGTCATGTTGTGCCTGCTTGTGCCTTTTAAGGTCACTGTAGTGGTGTCTACACAGCTTCCCAGTTCATGGCATGCCAGTCACACTGGAGACAGCCTTGACTAGACAGTTCTAAGCCTCAGCCTTGTACTGAGACCCAGTATAGTCCCCTGCAGCAGCATCTGGCTGAAATGCATCACAAGGAGTGCAACAAAGATTTTTGACTTCTCCACACCCCACCTCCATATCCTGAATTTGGCACAATCCTTCCCATCTCCTGCCATGTCTGCAAAGGTCCTCCAACAGCAGTTGCAATGGTTTACTACCAAATTGTGATATCACATTTTATGACCAGTATGCAAACATGCACTACCATGCCAACCGCATTTGCATGATGGTAAGCAAGAGAAACGGGTCTACTTTAAGCTTTCAAAAGCTGTAAAACCCAAATCCAAATTGCACGACATGTAAAGAGCGAACTGCGAATACGTCGAACGAACAAAACCACGAAAGAGGAAATATCAAAATCACATAGTTCGTCTGTCTGCGGTATAGCTCCGTAAGGTAACTGTGCGATAGTTACGGACCATAGGGTTAGGGAGGGGTTAAGGTAAGTGCATAGGTAGGTAGTATATATAAGGTTTTGTGTAGGTAATGTATGTAAGGTTTAGTGTAGGGTTTTTTTAAGTGTATGTGTGTGGAATATTTAGTTTGTTTGGGTATAGCTCCGTAGGGGAAGTGTGTGGTAGTTAAGGGCCTTAGGGAGGGGTTAAGGATAGTGCATAGATAGTTGTGTATGTGGGGTTAGTGTAGGGTTACCAGTAGGATTTTGGTGCTTTAATTTAGGGTTAGAAGTAGGGTTTTGGTTAGTGTATATGTGTTTTTTTTATTGTGTTTGGGTAGGTAGTGTGTTGCGGGTGGTGGGTTGGCCTACTATGACGGTTCGAGGTTTACAATTTCGCGATTTTAGTACGTTCGACATATTCGCGGTTCACTCTTTATGTGTCGAGCGATTTGGATTCGGGTTTTTCATGTTTCGAGGGTATAAAGTAGACCCAAGAGAAACAATGCCAAACAAAGAAGAAGGGAGTTTATGAAAATAGCAATGATGATGTGAAATTTGGCATTAATTCTTGGCATGTGTGATGCTATACCTGGTCACCAGCCTTGACTTTGGCGGGATCAAAGGGATGACTTGGCAAGTATTTTGTTGGGACTTATACACTATTAAAAATAATTTGTGCAAGGTGGGATTCAAACCTGTGCAAAAAGATAATGCATAAGTTTCCACACAAGTATTTATTCCTCATTGCCATGGAAGAATTGTTTGCCAACCATGGTCATTAAAGATATACAGCTTAAACAGTGACTGGTGCTATACTTCAATTGGGCCTGTATGTGCGTGACATTAAAAGGTCCTGGGTCATGCATTCTCAGCTGTGATACAGGACTAATGTCTGACAATATACTGGAAGTGGATAGAACTGCATGACCTTAGTAATACAGTTTGGAGTTATGATATGCGCTTCTAAATACATTCAGTTTTACAGTTAAAATGATTTATTTATTTAACATTTGTTAACCGAGAAAGTCCGACTTGGAACAAAGCCAATTTTCAGCAAATGCCCAGGGAGAAATGCTCCAGATGCATGCCTTTGTAACATGGGAGGGAAACCGGAGCACCTGGAGGAAACCCACATGAACCCAGGGAGGACATGCAGACTCCATACAGAAAGCATTCCAGCCAAGAATCAAACCGGAGAATCTCTTGCTGTGAGGCAACAACGCTACCACTGCATGACTGGGCCCTCCATTTAGGCTAATTTAGCCTCCTAATTAGGCTATAAGAGGGATCTAGATTGTCAGTAAACCACTGTGTCCATCAGAGATATACAATTGAGGGGGTGGGGCATGGCCAGGATGCTGAAGAGATAGAAGCAGGATTCTTTAGCTCTGCTGTTCTTGACATACTTCTGACAGGAAATTTTATTTCTGTGTTATTGTTTTTTGTTTTCTTTATAAAAAGTTAATAATTTAAATTATTCTCTTTGGTAACATATAAAAATTATTTAGAAATACTGGCATTTTCCTGTCAAAAACTACTTGAAAGATGTTATCACATTCAAACAAGATGAGTGACAATAAAACTAACTCTCATGACACCGCATCCAAGAAGGAGCTTCAAATGGTTTAAACTAACATACAGGAGTTATCTTTAAAAATGGATAAAATGGACAGTAAGATAGAAAACTTCATGGACAGATACACAAAGCAGATGGAAATATGTCAAGAGTCACTTAGCTAACAAAAAAAGGAAGTTATGTACTCACCATAACGTTCCATCTGAGTAGGTAACTTCATTTGTCTGCAACCTGTGGGGTACCGGCAGCTTTCCAAGTTAATAGATCTGAGCTCCAAGCTCCTCCTCCTACCCATAATGCCCTGCCATCTCCCTCTAAGCCTCAGATTGAGTTTGCCAAAGGACAATACAGAATTCCATAACCCAGGAGTGGTTCCAAACTGCTTCAATGACGTCCATGAAAGGAAGCCATATCCTGACTCTTAGATAACGAACTAAGGGTGAGGGGGATGGAGGGCGGGTCGGTTGCAGACAAATGAAGTTACATACTCAGATGGAACGTTATGGTGAGTACATAACTTCTTTATCTAAAGTAGTTAACTTCATTTGCTCTGCAACCTGTGGGACAGAGTCCCCAGCTACCAACAACTTGGGAGGCCCTTATGGAAGGATATTCCGGAGCACTGCTGAGCCAAATGATGCACGTCCTCTGGAGATCAAATCCAATTTGTAGTGTGTAATAAAGGTATGAGAGGAAGCCCAAGTAGCTGCCGAGCAAATGTCATCCAAGGAAACCTTTGACCAGAAGGCAGCAGAAGAGGCCATGGATCGGGTAGAATGGGCTCGTACTCTCAGGGGCTCAGAACGACCAGAGCTTTTGTAAGCTAGGAGAATGCACTGTGAAATCCATCCAGCTAAGGTTACCTTTGTAACTTGCTTGCCCAGACAAGATTTTGCAAAGGAAACAAAAAGTTGGCCAGATTTTCGAATATCTGCTGTCCTATTTAAGTAAAAGCGTAACTGTCTGTGAACATCCAGACAATGAAGTCTGTATTCTCCTTTATTTTGAAAATTTGGAAAGAAAACAGGCAGATTAATGGTCTGGTTGATGTTGACTTCCGAAGCCACCTTGGGAAGAAAGGAGGGATTAGTCCTGAGGGAGACCCTGTCTTTATGCAAAATGATATAGGGAGGTTTGCTGCAAAGAGCATTAAGCTCTGATATTCTTCTCGCAGAAGTAATGGCAATCAGAAAGGCCATTTTCCATGATACGTATTTCAAATCGACTGAAGCTGCGAGCTCAAAGGGGGGCCCAGTCAGAGCTTGAAGAACTAGGGTAAGATCCCATGGGGGGACTGGATCTTTAACGGGTGGTCTTAACAAAAAAGTTCCTTTCAAGAAAGCCTGGCATATTTTGGAGGATGCTAGCAGTCCTGAGCTGTTACCAACATGGTAGTGGGAGATAGCTGCCAACTGAACTTTAATAGTAGAAGCACTGGCTCCTTGATCAAAGGTATGTGAAAGAAAGTCTAGGACTGCTGGAATCGAAGCCGTAAAGGGATCTAAGTTCCTGTGCTCCGCCCAGATCGAGAAATGTTTCCATTTACTGTTGTAGATCTTCCTGGTGGATGGTTTATGGGCGGCCACCAGGATGGCTTTAACCGAAGATGATATACCGGGAGTCCTAGCCATCAAGGGAACTGGATCAACCAAGCTGACAGCTTCAGGCAGTCCAGATTGGGGGTCTTCAATCCTAAAGGGTGAGAGATTAGATCTGGTTTGGGATCCAAAATCCAAGGAGGATGTACTTGATGAGACTGTAGGTAAGGGAACCAGGTTTGGTGAGGCCAGAATGGGGCTATGAGGATAATTCTGCTCCCCAACTGACAAGCTTCCTGCAAGAATTTTGTCATCAAGGGAAGAGGAGGATAAGCATACAGAAGACCGGATAGCCAAGCATGAACTAAAGCGTCTCTGGGGGTTTCCCCTGGTGGGGAAATCAGAGTGAAGAATTTGATGCACTTTGTGTTCAAAGGCGAGGTGAAGAGATCGCAGCAAGGTTGACCCCATTGGAGAAAGATTTGTTTTGCTACAGCAGGGTTCAGAGACCACTCGTAAGGTGAGAGGATCATCCGACTCAACCTGTCCGCTAAGATGTTTGACCGACCCGGTATGTGTATTGCTATGAGAAAGTGGTTGGTGGATATCACCCATTCCCATACCCTCATTGCCTCCCTGCAAAGTGGATAAGATCTGGTTCCCCCCATTTGTTTATGTACCAGACTACCACCATGCTGTCTGTTTGAAGTGCAATAGTTCCTGGAGGGAGAAGGGGATGGAGAGCTTGCAATGCTAGAAGCACTGCCCTCATCTCCAGGATGGTGATATGCAGTGAGGTCTCTGTGGAACTCCATGTGCCTTGGATGGATCTGCCCATGCAATGCCCCCCCACCCGAGGAGAGAAGCGTCCATGGTCACCGTGACTTGGGGAGGGGGTATAACAAAGGGGCAGCTTTCTCGAAGGCCTCTGGAGTGGAACCACCAAAGAAGTGATTCCCTGCAAATCCTGGTGAGAGGAATAGGTGTGGTCAGGGTTGACAGAGGATGGACCATTGTACTTGTAACGTCCACTGAAGGATCCTCTTCTTGAGGCGAGTGAAGGGGGATAGATTGATGGCCACTGCCATAGATTCCAGGGCCCTCAGGACTAGTTCCGCTGGTGGGGCTGAGGATCGTAAGAGATCTAGAATGTGAAGGCTCAGATTGCGAAGCCTGTCCATGGTAGAAAGACTCTGGATTGAGTAGTGTCTATCCTGACCCCTATGAATTCCAAAATCTGAGTGGGTTGAAGGGAGGATTTCTGGAGATTTATCATGATCCCTAGGTGGTGGGCTAGGCATAAGAAGTAGTCCCTGCCTGAGCAGAGCTGATGCCTGGTGGGGCCGGTTAGGAGCCAGTCGTCCAGGTATGGAAAGACCTGTATTCCCTGAAGCCTCAGGTGGGCCCCTACAACTGCCATGACCTTGGTGAACACCCTGGGGGCTGTGGTGAGACCCTGAACTGATAATGGCTGGCTCCCAGCCGAAAGTGAAGGAACCTCCTGGATGGTCTGTCCATCAAAATGTGGTAGTACACATCCTTGAGGTCTACTGAGCACATCCAGTCGTTCTCCTGTAGAAGTGGGAGAATGGATTGAATAGTGACCATCCGGAACTTTTCCTTGGTAATTGACAGGTTCAGCGTTGACAGGTAGAGGATGGGTCGTAAGTCCCCCGTCTTTTTAGGCAGCAGAAAGAACCTGGAGTAAAAGTCTGATCCGGATTGTTCGGGGGGGACATGCTGGATGGGTCTTTTTCTTAGCAGCTCTAAGATTTCTGATGCTGCTGCCTCCCTCTGATCGGGTGGGACATCGGGGAGTTTTGTTGCTTGGGGAGGGTGAGATAGGAAGGGGATTGAATATCCTTTGGATATGATTCAGAGCACCCAGCGATCTGTTGTGATGTACTCCCATTTCACCAGGTGTTCCGAGAAGTGCCCCCGACTGCCTCCAGAGAGGAGCAGTTGGGCAACCCCTCAGGGCTGTTGCGTGGGTCAATCTGAAAAAGGTTCTCTCAACCCAAAATGTTTTGGGCCCCCTCTGCCCCTGGGCCGGCGTCCACCCTGTCCTCCTCTGCCTCTGAAGGATGAGGTATCCAGAGCAAAATGGGATTGTTGAGCTTTCCAGAACCACATCTTCTTTTGTTCTCTTTGATTTCTGGAGTAGGACCTCTGAGGAGCCGAGAAGCGGATCCTGATGGCAGACAACGTCTTCCCGTCTTTCTCGCTCTTGAAACGCATATCACGGATGGTTTTGCCAAAGAGTGTGGAACTGTGAAGGGTGCATTCGCGAAGGACACCTTGAAGGGTTCCGCAAAGTCGCAGAGACAGAGCCAGGCTTGTCTACGTAAGATAATGCTTGCTCAGCTAGCTCTAGCCACTCCCTCCGTATCATGGGAAAGGAGCCGCATAGACATGTTGGTGATTGACTTGAAAGTGGCCATTCGAGCCGAGAAGGTACACTTGTCCTCGGCCAACATGGACTCTGGGGTGACGCAGCGTACTCTTTAATCAGGTCTCGCTGCAGTCTAATCACATGTGCCATATAATTCAGTGACCTGACAGAGAAGGTCGCTGAAGAAAACATCCGCTTTCCCAAATGGTCCATCATCCGAGACTCCTTGTCTGGAGGATGCACTGAGGAACTCTCCTGTGTTAATTCCTTTTTAGTGGCAGCCACCACCACCTTGGCATCCACCCTTGCTCCAAACTGTCCTGTCCATGGGAGGGCTGAGGATCCTGTCCGGTCTCTTAGGAATTGGTTCAACAGTGTCCGGTTCCTTCCATGCCCTGGTAGTAATGAGGTCTACCAGGGGATTGGCGGGACAGGACACCCAAGAGGAAGATGGGCCTGTGTCAATTGCCTCCAGAAACACAGACTCATCCGAGGAAGGTTTTTGGGCAGACCACCCCCCTCTAATGCGTAACATTTCCATGATGTCTCCGAAGGAGACGTCTTTGGGGGGTGACCTTGGGGAACCTTCCCCTTCCTCCAAGTCCGTGTCCTCTGTGAGGGACTCGGGTGAGTCTAAGTGCCTCCTCTTGCACTTCCGTTTGTGAGGGACATCCTCGGGGGGGGCTGTCCGAAGAGGCCTCACCAACGATGTCCTGTTCCCCTATGGGAACAATCTGGGATGTAGGCACAGGCTGTTCCTGGGGCCGGATGATGGAGGACAGGCCCATATGAGTGGGAATGGTGGGTGGATCCGAAGCAAGAGCCTGGGACCTCGAATCCCTCGAGAGGACCCTCTCCACGACATCGAATGCTGAGGGGGAACTGCTTTCCCATGGATCTGAAAGCAATCCCCTCGGATCCGACATGCGGATCGGTGCCGAAGGTAACCCGACCGGATCCGAAAGGGTAGTGTGCCCCGACCTTGATGGAGCCGAAGGTCCACTGGCCCTCTTGGATCCGACATTCAGCTCACGGCCCCGAGAGCTCGAATCTGAAAATGGATCCAACAGACTCGAGGGTACAGTCGGCGCCGAATTAGGAAGCACTGTCGGCACCGACTCTACCCTGCTCCGAAGCTAGTCAGATCCAATAGCTCCAAGCCCCAAAAGCGGGTCAGAGAAGGAGCGGGGGGAGGCAAGAGCACTCCCATCTGCATCTGGGCCTGAAGAAATCGATGCATCATCTGGTCCATATCAGCGTCTGACAAGCTTCTGCTGGATCTAGATGAGGCCACCGAAGCCAGCCGGGAAGACCGCCTGGATGACCTCGAAGGCAACCGGGTCTCCTCCTCCAGCTCCGGGGAGAATCGTGGAGAACTGAGCCGAGAGGAGAAAGGCCTGGAGACCTTAAGGGGAGAGGTGAGCTTTTTAGACGGCGGTGCAGAAGAGGTGGATTCAGACTGCCTTTTATGGCTCCGGTGCCTCTCCTTCTCTCTTTCTCTATCTTTTCTCTCTTTTTTTCTGCTTTCCCTTTCCTCCTGGGCCAAGGTGGGAGGGTGAGTCCCGGCCAGGGGATCAGGAGCAACAGGTGGGGCAGCCACAGCCGCTGCCAGCGCTACCGAGGTGGAAGAAGCAGAGTCTGGGGGCAAAAGGCCCGCCAGATTGAGCTTCGACCTCCTATCCTTCAAAGCCCTGGGGTTGAAGGCTGCACAGATGGTACAGCCCGAAGAAAGGTGGTCAACCCCCAGGCAAAGGACACACCGAGTGTAACCATCTGCTGGAGACAGCTTATGGCCACACTCGGTACATTTTGAGAAAATGGCTTTAGGGCCTTCAGCCATAGTAAAAGGATAAAGAAAAGTAGGCCCACAAGCACACACCTTCACACACGCAGAGGGGGGAGGGGAATAAAACTAACTTAACTAAAAATTCAAGAGAACTACCCAACAAAAACTACAAAATATAGGGGGAGTTCACACACACCAAGAAAAGGAAAAACCTGACAGAAAAGAAGTTTTTAAAGACTGACTTACGGTACTATTGCTCATAGCTCATTCTAGAGAAGCTTATGGAAGCTGCAGCAAATGAGATCTGTGGGTTAGAGGGAGATGGCAGGGCATTATGGGTAGGGTAGGAGCTTGGAGCTTGGATCTATTAGCTTGGAAAGCTGCCGGCTCAGATCAGAGTCGGATCTGATACCCCACAGGTTGCAGAGCAAATGAAGTTAACTACTTCAGATCTTCAAATTACTGGAATGGAAGAATCATTTTCTTGAATCTTCAAACATTTTAATAATACATATTCTTACTTTTCTGAGTCATGTTAGATAGATAAATACAACAAAAACTAATTTTAATATTGTAGGTTCAGACTTAGTTAAGCTGTCAGAAAAATAATAATCTCATTAATGTTATGATAGATGCTCCTAATACTGATAAAATAAATTAATTAGATCAGAATATAAATCCTCTCTTAGAATCATACTATTATATTTTTAAATTGAATTGTTATACATATTTTGTTATATAATTTGGTCAGTTTAATTCATATATATTTTATATATGAGTTACTAAAGAAAATAAGTTTTACTTGTTTTATAACATCTTAAAGCCTTTTGGAGTTAAAATATTTATTTAACTGTTATATATTGTTTTACTTCATTATTAAATATAATCTTCAAGTACTGTGACATCATATTAATAATTAGTTTCACATGGACGTATACTACAGAATTATTTAATAGTTATTCTACATAACTTTGTTCAGTTCCATCATTGAAGAATTAACAAGAGAGTTAATTAAATACATTATAATGCTTTTAAACACTTTCCTCTATTATATTTTAATATAAAACATAGATATTTAATGGTAGAGATGAACCAATCCTGCTTCTTTGCTGGATAGCATGACTTGGATGGAATTACATCTAAGGCTGGAGTTATTTACTCCATGTGGGGTTGGATGGTTAGAATTTTACTATGTTATATCATTTTTGACGTACATGTTTTTATTTTGGTGTCTACAAATAAAAATCTTTTGTGTGTCAATAATACTACAAAATTTGTTACATTATTAATAACTTACATAAGTCTCTCTAGTGTTTTATATGATCATTTACTACTACACATTATAGGAAAACTTATACAAAATAATATTTAGACTATAATAGATGGCAAGTTTAAAGTGATTATCAATTAATATAAATGCCCTGATTGATGGTTGCAAAAGAGGTAGTTTCTATAAATATTTAAAGCTATGTTCACCTCAGATTGTATTTGTTCAAGAAACACGTCTTGTAGCAAAAGATAAAGACAGATTTAATAATAAGCAATATACAGTAATAGCTAGTTCTCAATTTACTCAAAAAAGAAGAGGGGTATCTATTCTGTGGAAAAATTCATTATCCATACCACATGTTTTAAGTACGTATAATGACAACAAAGGTATGTTTTGTCTAATTAATATTTCAGTATGCTTAATATTAAGGACTCCAAAGAATTTTTAGTTAAAGATTCTCTTTGCTTTACTCATTTCTCAAATAGACATGGTATGCAATCTATAATTCATAGAGTTTTTGTCTCAAATGATTTAGTTACATATTTATATAAAGTTAAAATAACTTCATGCCCAATTTCAGATCATAACGCCATAACATTTGACCTTTTTTTGAAACATAATAATATCACTCATATTTAAAAAATCCTGGCATATATCACAAATATGAAGGATTTTAAAGAGGTTTTCGACAAAGAGATACAAACTTACTTAGAATTCAATAACACAAAGGACATAGCTGAAGGTTATATATGGACACTCTCAAATTGTATCTATATGAAAGAATCATAAATTAGTATTCACTAAAAAGGAGACAATGGGATATAGACTTAAAAGAACAACAAGAAAAAAAATCGATAAATTAAAACTAGAACATCAAAATAATAACAATATTCCATTAAAAATAAATGAACTACAAAATAAATATCTAGAAATTTTAAATCATAATAACAAAATAGACATGGAAAAGATTAAATTAACAAACTACACTATAAATCCATGCAGAGTATCTTCCAGAACCAAAATGACAATAAAATCAAATCATACTAAGGAAAACTAGAGTGAGAACAAAAGTAAAAAGTCACTACAATAGAAGATATACTTAAAGAGTTCAGAGCACATTTCCTAAAAAAAATAATCAAATTAATCCAGTAATGGACTCAGAAGAAAAAATATTTATTAATAAATACATCAAAAACAGACCGACAGAGCAGCATTTAGAAACAATTAATAAACCCATATATATGATTGAGCTTACAAACCAAATACATAAGTTAAAATCTAATAAAGCCCCATGTAATGATGGGGTAATATCAGAGCTATATAAATTAATGCCTAAAAATGCACTAAATATTTTATTTCATACTTTTTAATTAGCTAAAGATTTAACAATAGTAACCCCATTTGTGGAAGTATACACTTATTTCCCCAATTTAAAAATCTGACAAAAACCCAGCAGAATGTATATCTTATAGACCTATGTCATTGTTAAATGTTGATTATAAATTATTCATGTCCATTATAGCAAATAGAATTCAACAATTCCTTCCATATTTAATCAATCAATAATGATCAAACTGGTTTTATAAAACATAGGAATACTTATGATATCAAAATAATTTTAACCATAATTGATTATACTGATAAAATAAAAAATTACTTGATAATAGTGAGCTTAGACATTAATAGTGTATTTGACACAGTTAATTGGGATTACCTCTCATTAGTTTTGCAGGAATATAACTTTCCATAGACTTCCAACAACTTATAAAAAAAAAATGTATGAAAAATCTTTGGCTTACATAAAAATAGGTTGTTATATCTCACAATCAATTCCCATTACTAGGGGTATGAAACAAGGTTGTCCCCTCTCCCCGATACTATTCATTTTAATTATGAAACATTTTGCAAACTACATAAGAGTAAATTCAGAAATTAAAGGAGTACAACTGGGTCATACCCTAAATCTGAAAATACTTTTATTTGCAGATGATATTTTATTAACATTAACAGATAAAAAAGTTCTCTTAATTCCCTTTTTAAAGTTATTAAAAAATTCCAGTCTAAATCAGGTCTTACATTTAATGAAGATAAAACAAAAATTTTATGTATTAATTCTAATGTTATTAACTTGCCAAAAGAATATTCTAAATATCTCATTATTGATGACAAAATAAAATACTTATTTATTTATTTATTTATTTATTTCAGTTTGATTACTGGGGAGGTCCACTGGGCTTGGGGGCCCGTTTTCAGTGGAGGCCCGGGGAGAAAAGCTCCATGTGTTTAGTTACATACAGTTACATACAATTTATAAAAGAAATTACATAAAAATTTGAATAAAAAGTAACAATAAAAGTTTCATAGACTATTGTATTACAAATAACAGTAACCAGAGACTGAGAAGTAAAAGAAAAAATCCCAGATATTCAAGGGGAAAAATCCTGGTGTAGGCAAGAAATCAGGAAGTATTAATTAAGAATATAAGCTGAGTATATTAAAGAGGTTAGGTAGGTAAGTGAGGTTAGCCAGGAGAGAAGTGGGAGGATAGCTTCAGAGGTAAAGGCTGAGGAGTGCAATTGCATTTCCTGTTTTGGTAGAGGTAGGAATGAAGCTGTTTTTTGAAGATGTTTGGGTTGGTATAGGTCCTAAGTGAGGAGGGCAGAGCATTCCATTTTTTGGCTAGGGTAAAGGATAAGAGCAGTTGGCCTGCGGGGCGTTTAGGTTTTTGAACTGTGATTAGGTTTTGCTGAGAGGATCTAAGTGATCTAAGGGGGGTATAAGGCTGTAGAATATTAGAAAGAGCAGGGCAGTTTGAGGGGTGGAAGAATAATTTGTGGGCTGTTGAAATTTGGAGAAAGTCAAGGTGATTGGGGAGTTCCAGCCAGTTTAAGGAGTGGAGGGAGGTGCAATGATGAGAGGAGGATTTGGCATTTGTGGCAAATCTAGAGATTTTGTTGTAGCATTGTTCCAATTTGGAGGTAAGTGTGGAAGATAAATTAGTGAGGAGGGGAGCACTGTACAGGAGGGAGGGAAGAAGGAAAGTAGAGGCAAGCGTAAGTCTGGTGTGAGGAGAGAGGAAGTGGTTGTTTCTATACAGTAGTCCAAGTTTTATGTGAGTTTTTTTTATGTTTAGTTGGATATGGTCATTAAATTTTAGTTGGTCATCAATTATAACGCCGAGAAGCTTGGTGGAGGAGACAATCTCAGTGGTGGAGGTGTTGTGACTGGTAATTAAAAATGAGTTCTTATCTAGAGAGGATGATTTAGATGGGGTAAAAAGGAGGATCTTAGTTTTGTTTGCATTTAGGGCAAGATGATTTTGGAGCATCCAGTTTTCTGTGTTAGAAAAGGCAATCTGTGTTTGGGTCTTTAGTTCTGCTAGATTTGGGGCACAACAGATTAAAGTGGAATCATCGGCATATTGCACAACTTTGGTGTTGGGAATAGCTTTATGGAAGTCATTAATAAAGATGTTAAATAGTAATGGGCCTAGAATGGAACCTTGTGGTACACCAGTAGGGGTAGGAAGGAAAGAAGAGGTAGCTTGGCCCCATTTTACAGCTTGGGACCTGTTTGAAAGGTAGCTGGAGAACCAAGAGAGAGTTTTTTGGCAGATGTTGAGATTAGAGAGGTGGTTTAGAAGGAGTGAATGAGAGATGGTATCAAAGGCTTTGGATAAATCTAGAAGAACAGAGGAGACTAAGTTACCAGCGTCACGTGCTGAGTTGACAGAGTGTAAGAAGGAGAGAAGGGCAGTGGTAGTACTATGTCCAGGGCGGAAACCGTGTTGGGTAGGGGAGAGAAGTTGGTGTTTGGTAAGGAATGGCAAGAGTTGCAGGTGGATACATTTTTCAAGAATTTTGGATAGAGGGGAGAGGATGGCTATCTGATGGAAGTTGGAGACAGAGCATGTTTTGCCACCCTTGTGGAGAGGCAGAATGAAGGCAGAGTGCCATAGTTTGGGTACATAGCATTCAAGTAAAGACCTATTTATTAGGATGCTGACGGGTATGGCAATAGAGTCAGACGAAATTTTTAGGAAGGAAGATGGAATGTTATCAGGGGCATTTGAACAAGGCTTTAGTTTTTGGAAAAGTTTCTTTATAAGGTTGGTGGATACAGGTTTGAGTTCAAAGGAGGGGGCAAGGGATGCAGGGACTGAAGATTGAGCAGGGAGGGTGGGAGGGTTATTGTTGGAGAAAGTTTTGGTTAGATCAGTGATAGAAGAGGTAAAGAATGAATTGAAAAGGGAGTCTACTTCGAGGTCTGATTTGCTGGTATCAGGGGAGGGGTTTCTTTTTGAACCTGGTCTAAGGAGGGAATTGATAGAATTCCAGAATTGTTTAGGATTTCTTGCATTGTTTTCTTGTAGTTGGATATAGTAGGACTTTTTATCCCTAATGACTTGCTTTTTGGCTAAGTTTCTCAACTGCTTATATTTGAGGAAGGTTTGTGGATCCTTATGTTTAAGGTGGGCTTTCCAGGTTTTATCTCTTTGAAGCATTATCTTTTTAGTGTCTTTAGAGAGCCAGGGGGAGTTAATAGTTTTGATTCTTTTTGTTCTAATAGGGGCTTGGGAGTTAAGGACAGTTAAAAATGTAGAATTGAAGTAGTCAACAGCTTCATCTAGTGGTAGTGTTTTTAGGAGGTTCCAGTTGGATAGTTTAAGAAAGTTAGAGAAGGAAGTAGGGTTAAAGTTAGATAGGTTACGAGTATGAATGTAGTGGTGAGAGTGTGGGGAGGAGGGAGTAGCACGAATGGCGAAGGCAGGGAAATGGTCTCCTAGTGGGTCAGGGGTGACGCCTGATTTTGTAATTTTATTTGGGTGAGATACTAGGATCCAGTCAAGTATTGTGCCAGGGGGATTAGATTTGTTGGGTCGAGTGAAGGAATTAGTAAGTTGAGTGAACTTGAATAGGTTGATGGCTATAGTGGGATTGGCGCTATTGATTTTTACCCAGTCAATATTTACATCACCCATAATGAAGGTTTCCAGGTTAATATTGGAGGAAGTCCAGGAGAGGATGTCTTCAAGAGTACTGATATTGTTACCAGGGGGAATATAGAGGGAAATGATGCAGATGCTTTTATGGCTGTTTATTTTTAGTAAACCAATCACAATTTCAGAGTTGTTAAAAGAGGGGATGGGGTTAGGGTAGGGAGTAATGGACAAGAGGTTGGAGTAAAGTAGAGCAATGCCACCACCTCTTTTGTTTGGCCGGTCTGACCGGAGACAATGAAATCCTGGAGGAAGGAACTCCGAGTCAGAAATATCAGGTTTTAGCCATGTTTCAGTGATAGCAGCAATGTCAGGAGAATTATGACTGAGCCAGGCATGGAAGAGAGTTAATTTATTTTTTAGGCTTTGGGCGTTAATAGTAATGCATTTGAGGTTTTTGTTAGGGTGTATGTTGCTAGAGTGTGGGAGAATAGAGGGAGAGAAATTAGGGCCTGGGTTGGGGTGAATGTCACCAGCTAGATAAAGGTAGGGGAGGTGGGGGTGTTGTTTTCTAATTTGTAATTAGTTTCAGGAAGGCGGAAAGGCTTTGGTTTAGGTTTGGAGTTATTATTTATGGTAGGGAAATGTTTTACTTTTGATAGAAGGGAGGGGTGGGAGGGAAATAAAGAAGCAGAGATATTATGGTAGTGGGATGATAGGAGGTTCTGGGGAGAAGAAGGAGGAGAGGGTATATGGAAATTGGTAGAGTTGGTTATTTGGTAAAGGTATAATAGAAGTATGGTAGAGGATGAGAGCAGGAGGAGTTTGGTAGGAAGGGTGGGCATGATAATTAGAATTTGGTAGGAGGTGATAGAAAGAGAAAGTTGAAGAGATGAAAGGAGTGGGTGGGGAGTGGTTCAGAGAGGAAGGTGTATGGGGGGAGGGAGGGAGGGGAGGGGCAGGTGTATCAGGATTGGTTGGTGAAGAGGGAAGGGTAATTTAACAGGATAGGCTGGAATAGTGGGAGTGGATGGAAGGTGAAGAATAAGTGTAGGAGTACTCGGGGCGGGTGGGAATTGGGGGCAGGGTAGGGGAGCGGAGTGAGCCCGCAGGGCGAACGGAGCAGGAAGAGCCAAGAGCCAAGGAGACAGAAAGGCCTGAGTAAACAATCAGTAACCCCAAGGTTGAAAGTAGAGAGCTGTAGCAGGGGCGCAGGTAAGTGGTTGTAAACTTGTTTTATAGAGGAGTGTAATAGAGTATGACTAGGGGCTTTGTGTGGTTCAAGGGGAGCACACTAGTAGTAAGTATATGAGAGAGAGCAGGATCCTTAAAAGAGGGCAGCAACACTGTTAGGCAGGGAAAGTTGTGAAGCAGGGAGAAGGAGTATTACTATTCTGTATGTATGGAGTATGCTGCCATCTAGTGGAAAAAAAGGAGGGAGGTGCACTTCGAGGAAAGATGTTCCCCGGAGAAGATTATGTTTGGAGAGATTAGAAAGAGGCAATTTGGGGAGAAGACTGAAAGACCAGGGAGGAGGGGGGGCCAGTGCAGAGACCAGTGTTAGGCTGCCTTTACATGCATTGAGGTAAAATGCTGCTCAAGGTAAGGTAGTGCTTAGAAAATAAATAAAAAGCAAGGAAATACATACACCGAGTCTCCTTAGCAAGGGAAAAAGGGTCCCAAAAATTATTAAAGCTCAAGTGGAATGTTCACTGTCTTCTTCTCTTGGGAGAGATCTCCTGTCCGTTCAGTGAAAAAGTGGGGGAGGGCACTCTTGGGAGCAAACCGAGTCTCCTTAGCAAGGGAAAAAGGGTCCCAAAAATTATTAAAGCTCAAGTGGAATGTTCACTGTCTTCTTCTCTTGGGAGAGATCTCCTGTCCGTTCAGTGAAAAAGTGGGGGAGGGCACTCTTGGGAGCAAACCGAGTCTCCTTAGCAAGGGAAAAAGGGTCCCAAAAATTATTAAAGCTCAAGTGGAATGTTCACTGTCTTCTTCTCTTGGGAGAGATCTCCTGTCCGTTCAGTGAAAAAGTGGGGGAGGGCACTCTTGGGAGCAAACCGAGTCTCCTTAGCAAGGGAAAAAGCGTCCCAAAAATTATTAAAGCTCAAGTGGAATGTTCACTGTCTTCTTCTCTTGGGAGAGATCTCCTGTCCGTTCAGTGAAAAAGTGGGGGAGGGCACTCTTGGGAGCAACAAGAAGCGAGAGCAGCAGCCTAGACACAGCGCAGACAGTGCACTGAGGAGGGGAGGAGGACGTGTGTGGTCCGGAAATTAGGAATAATATTAACTAAAAACATTAAAGATATAATTAATATAAATTATAGTCAAACATCAGAAAAGATTAAAGCTATTATCAATAAATGGAATATTTTTTATTTACAATAGAAAAGAGATTTTTAATTATAAAATGATAATGCTACCTAAAATACTATATATAATACAATCATTAGACCTTCCCTTTCCTAAATAACATATGAAAGATTTTAACACCCTAATACTTATATTTCTTTGGCACCCTAACAGACCTAGATTAGCACTCAAACATCATCAATGTAGCCAGTCCAATGGAGGAATAAGTTTACCAGATATAGAATTAAATTCTACTTCAGCCATTATAAAAACAATCATCTTGTGGACAAATAAAATCTATTCTGCTAAGTGGAAAGATATACAAGAATATATATCTATAAAAACAGTCAATTAATCTACAATTTCTATAACATAATTAATATAGTAATACTTTTCTTTGGTTATTAAAATATTATATAATAGGATATCAAAACATAACAATACATATAACCTATATTACAGTGATAATCTCAAACTTCAAAAGTCTTGTTTATAGGGAACCTTAATATAAGGCCTGGGTATTCTTAATTTTTCATGTAGCATATACGCAAAATAATATTACTACATTTAATACATTTTCAGTGAATAAATTTAAAGAAAAAACAATTAATATATTTGTTTTAATTAATGGACAAAGAAAAAATTAATTTGCTAGATTTTATATTAAGTACATTCAATTTAAATACTGAAATATGGTAGATATACAAAATTATAGATATGCTATAGAAAGGAGATTATCTTTGATGCAAACATCAATAAAAAAGGAGATTCCAAATTTTATAGAATATTTGATACTATCAATTCATCAAAATTCCCCAGAGAAAGAATGTTTATCCAGAATTTATAAAAATATTAAAATTAAATCAGATTTTTATAAAGATAATTATTGGGACTACTTTATAATTATTAACAATTATCACCCAAGTAAAACCTGAGAAAAAATGATACTTACATCCTCTACACAAACCACAATGTTATTAAGATGGAAGCTATTCTCATGGAAATGTATGCATATGGCTTTTATTACACCTCACAAAATAGAGTTGATATCTAAAAAAAAGTTGGTTGTTGGAGACGTGGACTGGATGTTATGGCTAATTGGCAACATGTAATATGTGGATGTAATATAATTAAACCTTTCTGGAATAATGTTAATTAATTCTTATAGGATCTATTTAATGATAATTTTAACTTAAATAAATCATTAATCTTGTTTAATACACCAATTCCTGTATGTGTTAAGAAAGTAGATTATTCTCTTCTTTGGACCCTTCTAACAATCGCAAAATCAGTGATAAAAAAACAGAAAATCAGTACTAGTCCAACAATGAAAGAATCTTATAACATTGCGACCAAAACTTGTCAACTGGAGATTTTATCAATCAAAGAAAGAAATACTAGAATAACTTCATTAAATTTGTAGATGAAACTCAAGAGATTTCTGAAGAAAAGGACATTAAATTAATTATGATATATAAAGTTGTTAAATATGTGATTTGTTAGTATATTTATAATGTAGACACCATGTAAATAGTTGTTTTTGTGATTTTTTTTGTTTTTTGTTTAATGATTGGTGCCTTTTATTTATAAATGCAATTTCTGTATATATACTGTTATGAAATATTTTATCTATTTATAATTTTTAATAAAAACAATTAGAAAAAAGATATATGCAATTGCATTTTATTACATAATCATCATCATGCTAAACCATTTACATACATAATAAACTAGGGTTCATATGTCAGTCATTAATGAGCTATGATACCTACAAAATTATATGTGTGGACATGGTAATGATATGTTTCTGTCAATCAACCTGATATACATAGCTATTGTGATGCAGCATTATCTTTATAATTTAAGTTTTGCAAGCAATGACAGTGGGATACCCTTACTAAAAAATTAGAGTCTGATAGATTTGAACCCTGGATTACCTGTGTTCTGCCCATGAACTCACTACACTTACACCTGGTGCCACAGGGAAGGCTAGGCACCAGGTGTATTTTCCACATTAAGTAGTGTCCAGTGTGCTGACAGCTGCAAATCAGCATCTGTTTGCGCAGAACAAGGCGAACCAAATTAAATTTTATATTTTTTCCTTAAGCAGTGTACTGTGTTTGTGGTCAGGTAAGAAAAGCGCACATAGAAAAGGCAATAGCGAATACATATTAGATGTGTACATACTCATTATGAATCCCATCACTAATCTGAGGAAGTATAATTGAAGACGAAAACGCTACTGTGGGTTAATTGCGTTAATGCAATACAACTGTTGGTTCCACATTTCACTGTGCTTAAAATTTTTTAATTCACATTTTCAACCTCCTAGAGTGCCAGGACTGTTTGGTCATTGCTTTATTTGTTACCTTTCGGCACTCTTTTCTCTGCTTCATTTGTTTTAGTATTTTTACCTTGTGTCATAGAAATAGTCAGGTGACATGTGGAATTTCTGCAGCCATTGCCAGCCATGGTGCTGACACTGCACAATGCGTTCTATAAGGTAACTGAAATTATATTTTAACTTTATTTCTTAAGCAGCGAACTATGTTTCTCTATGCCATGCTCTGTGCTCATACTAAAGGCAAAAAATATATCTATGAAAAAAGGAAAACAAAGGTTAAACAATTAGACAGTTTCAGATTTGAACCATCAAACAAACATGTACTTATGCAACACAGTCGTAGTGGGTTATCTCTTTTTGCCACAGACAAAGCTTTGCAATACCAGTTAAATCATGTGCATAAAAGCAGTTCACATTTCATATCCAATATTAAATAGTTCACACAGTTGGACATTATCAGTTGATTGTAAATGTGTAGGTAACAGATTTAGTGGAACAAGTGATCACACAATATTTATGAATATGTTTGTAAAACTGCAGCTCTGCCTTTTGTTTGTATTCTGAAAAATCTTCCTACAATAAAAGGTAACCATGTAGCTAAGGAACTTGAAGGGGAAGAGACTGTTTTAAGTCATGTTTATTGCTCAACCTGTGAGAATGTAGGGATAAGTAGAATTTTTGGACTGTTTTTTCTATACTGGGTATTTCAGTTGCATGGGGCAGGTTATTTGGTAAACTGCATAAGTATATATTACAGACGTCATCCATGTCAGATATTGATGGCAGTGTTGGACAACTCACACACATTTTACTTAGCTATATTTACAAGGACCAGTTATGCAGGTATCTGACATTCCTTTATGTTCTTACATATTTATTTTTCTAGTACATGTTCCACACTTTGGCTGACTGTACTTCACTTACAACTGCTGTCATTCAGGGTTGAATCTGTCTGATGCTAGCAGTACACAGCCATTACATGGGGAAGTAAAGGTTGTGAGCATTGCCTGGCATCAATTGTACTGTATGTATGTGTGTAGGATGAAAAATATACATCTTAGGTGATCAGCATGTGTACTATCCATTGCCTGTTGGCCAGGATGAGGGCGTATTGTGCATACCTACCTCTGCCTACACCCACAACTGCTGGGGGATCCCCCTCTGATTCCTCACCTGCATGTGGATGTGGGGAGCCTGGCAGACATGCTGAAATGTGTGCTGCTATCCCTTGATGTTCCTGCTGCAGCTATTCTTGCAAGATGATATTGTGTAGGATAGCACAGACTGTAATAATTTTGACACAAGTGCTGGGGTCGTACTGCAGGCCCCCCATGTATCAAGACACCAAAACTGTGACCTCAGCAGCCCAGACACATGCTCTATGATGTTTCATGTTCAAGTGTGTGCCTTGTTATAGCATTCCTGTGTGTGTGTGTGTGTGTGTGTGTGTGTGTGTGTGTGTGTGTGTGTGTGTGTGTGTGTGTGTGTGTGTGTGTGTGTGTGTGTGTGTGTGTGTGCATTTCTGATGGGTGTCATCAGCCATGCTTCCAATGCACACCCTGCATCCCCCAGTAAATGACCTTGTGGGACATTACCCCTGGAAAACCTCTGATTAACTTGTGATATGTGAAGATCTGGGAGTTGTGGTAACTGCCAGGGTTGCCAGGATGATACCCCTAGCATTACACGTGACTTGGCAGTTAAGGGAGTGGAAACCCTTTCTGTTGATGCAGACACTTCCCTGTTGTCTGGGTGGTGATTTGATCTCAATGTGGGTACAGTCTATCGCACCCAAGACTTCAGGGAAGTGTGCTGTCGGGTAGAACTCCTACATAGTTCTAGCTCTATCTTCAGTGGCACGGAGGAAATATAGACAGTTACTGGCATGCTGCAGCATAGCATTCAGGAACTGGGATACAATCCTTGATGCTGATGCCTGTGTCACCTTCAGAATGTTCCCTGTGGTCTCCGAAAGGTTCTTGCAGCTAAAATTCTAAGTGCTACACATACCTAGGTCTCCACCAGTATGGACTTCCCTCGGTTTGCCCTTGGTGTCAGGTGAGGATGACAAAGGTTGTAGAGTTCCTGTAGTCTCTCTCTCTCTCTCTCTCTCTCTCTCTCTCTCCACTCTGTCGTGCTCTACTATTTCCATTTCATGCAGACCATGAAAGGTTCCTCCTCCTCATTGCCCGAGGTCTATCAACAGCATAGAGTTGAGCCTGTAACATACAAATGCAGAAGAGCAGCAGAAGCCCCTAATATTCTTTCTTTCCTTAAAATAAGCACAGGTCAGGTTCCAGGTTCTTCCAAAAAACTTCAGACACTTTTATTCGATCGAAGACAACACAATCACTTTCACATAGATGCTTCCTCAGGTGTATATCATATTCAATCTAAACACCCTTCTTATACTCAAATCATGGTCACCTGATCTCTTAATGAATACTTAAAGGTATACATTCCTCTTACCTAATACTTCATTTAAAATGCAAGAATTTGTTTTAAATTTATTTAAAAATACACATATAAATGCAAATATGCACATATAAATACATCCATAAAATTCAAGAATATATTAAGAAATTTTTTTTATTTATGCAATGGTCTGTTTTTCAAAATGGGTCTCATAGGAATGTAATCATTAAGGCCATGTCCTACCTTCGCCCTTAACCTAACTATCCATTCCGCCTCTAAGTTCTCTGTCCTTCCTTTCATATCACCTCCTCTCAGCGCATTTTCCTATAACTATAAACTTAAAAGAATGTCTCTCATCAGTCTCATAAATATGCTTTACCAAGGCATTAAACATATTCTTCTTCTTAATATGGTAGGTATGTTCCCTGATCCTGTCTTTCAATTGTCTGTCTGTCTTCCCAACATAAAACTTATGACAGAGTTGACAGACAGCTAAATACACCACATGGGTGCTGTTACACATTGCAGTAATCTCAAATTTAAACACCTCCCCAGTATCAAGGTGCTTGAAATCCATACCATCCATCAAATGTACGCACATTTTACATTTCCCACAAGGTTTGGTTCCCTCACTGCCTACTACTGGAATAGCATCCCTTGTATGGCAGAGTCGTCTCTTCAATGATTTTTTATTTTTAAATGTGAACTGAGGAGTCTTTTCTAGGTACTTGCTCACCTCTCTATCATTATTCAAAATATTTCAATGCCTACTAATGATACTAGTATTGTTTGTGTCTTTCGGCTTTTCCTGGTTAGGGGTCGCCACAGTGGAACTCTGGTCCGCTAATGATTGGTAGTTGATTTTTACGTGCCGAGTTACCAGCCCTGACGCACAACCTTCAACTAAGGTACGCCCATTCACGCATATCTCCATGCAGAAGATGCTCTATCTAAGAACTGAACCGGACAGCGTCTTACTGTGAGGCGACAACGCTACCGCAGCACCACCACCGCGGGGTCTAATGATACTAGTATATTCTCTTATATTCCTTGAGTAACTAAGGCACATTCTCACTTTTTTTGTACCTTCATAATTCCAAACTTTTTGTGTTTCACCCCCTTCATCCCTTTTAAAGAGGTATGGCTTAGCTTTAGTACCTCTAAGCCTTTTCACTTCTTTAATATTTTTATTCACCACACTCTCATCATACCCTTTCTCTATAAGGTCACTGCTTACTACCATAATCTGCTCTCCAAAATCTTCTTCTTTTACATTTAATCTAGACGCTCACAGACATTGATTATGTGCTATATTTCTAAAAACATACCTTGGATGCATGCTTGTTTGATTTAATAAATTATTTGTATGGCATTCTTTCCTAAAGAGTCTTATACTCAATTTATTATCATCATCTTTACATATAGTAACATCTGAAAAATTAACTTCTACATCAGACCAATTTAGGGTGAATTTTAAAAAGTCAGTTGAATTATTAATAAATTGTACAAATTCCATTAGCTGTTCCGATGTTCCGTTCCATAAAAGGAACAGATCATCCACAAACCTTCGATAAAACAAAATGTTTCGTGCAAAACCACTCTGTATTAAATTTTCCATTTCCCAATGATGCATAACTGCATTTGCATAACTATTGGCGCACGATGTATCCATCGCAACGCCATTGCGTTGCCAACAAATTTCATCCCTAAATATAAAAATATTATTTTCTAAGACTAACCGCAATAGACTTTCAACCAGGCTAATCTTGTTTCTGGTAAAACCCATATGTTCAATCATTAGCATACTTACCCTCCTTATACCTTCATCATTTGGTATAACAG
Organism: Protopterus annectens; assembly: GCF_019279795.1. Lineage (NCBI taxonomy): Eukaryota > Metazoa > Chordata > Ceratodontiformes > Protopteridae > Protopterus > Protopterus annectens. The sequence continues at coordinate 81,445,518 of NC_056733.1, read as the reverse complement.
TAAAAAGTGACACATCTAGTGTCACTAAAATAAGACTATCTGGTATACAAGTTTCATTATTACATTCAAAAAGATCTCTTAGAAAGTGCTCAGTATCCTTTAAAATATATAGAGATTTCTCATTTAACCTATGAGGGCTCTTTTCCAGATATATTGAAATGGATTCTGTACACCAATTTCTCCCTGCCACAATAGATCTCATTGGTGGTTTCTCCAACCCCTTATGCAGCTTAGGTAACCCCTGTATCATCGGAATAGTGACGTTAGATATAATAAAATATTTTAGAAGAGCTTCATCTATGAGACCCATATACAGTAGTTCATGTAAACTATTATAAACATTTTCTATCATTCTTTTCACCTGTATAGGTGTAATTATTTTATAGAAAATGCTCATTATTCAACATTTCATGCATAGTATCATCATACATTGTCCTATCTAGTACTACGATCTGGCCCTCTTTGTCTGCGGGCCTGATCATAATACTTGTATTACTTTGTATCCCTATCATGGCTTCAAACTCCTTCCTACTTATTATTATACTAATTATATTTCTTATTATTCTGAAATGTATCTTTTGTTCATAAAATTTTTTATATACATCATCTATACAAATCTGCTCATATGCTTGTATTAACGAGTTCAGCTTGGGAATAAACAAACTAGGTTTTTTGAACATAACATCCTCACTCTCACTATTACTTTCAAACATAACTTTCAACATTAAATTCCTTGTAAACATTTTAATGTCAAATATTATGCCGGTAATATTAGAATCAGCAGTCAGAATGAATGAAGGTCCTCTATTAAGCACACTCAGTTCCTGTTCAGTTAGTTTATATTTGGACAAATTTATAACTAATTATTTTTGTTCATGAACACTTTTTTTATAGTGTAAGGACTCACCACACCGCCTTCGTGTTTCCTTTTGGACCTTGTAACACTTCACCCTCTCTGCTGCCCTACTGTCTGGTTCCTGTTTCCCCTGCTCCTCGATTGATCCCTGGTGATTAATAGAAAAAACAGGCTTGGTAGGGGAGTAGATGCTAAATTCAATGACACTTCACTTCTTTTCTCAAAGGCAGAGATGCCCCCCTCCTCCTCAAAATGCACTTCTGCAGTTGTAACGAAATTTTTTCGTCTTGTTCCTGCATCCGTTGTATTTAATTTCACATGTTCCATGGTCTCATTCAAAACTGTTCTGCTTCCATTCATCTGTTGCGTGGTGTTCCTAGCTTCAGGTGCCACTACAGCAACCATTGTTCTTAATGTTGTTCCATTGGTGGATCCTTCCGTGGGCGGAACCCCACTTGTTCCGCGCTTGTGTTGTCTTCGATCGAATAAAAGTGTCTGAAGTTTTTTGGAAGAACCTGGAGCCTGGCCTTTGCTTATTTTATGGTTTTGGACTTGTATCAGTTTTGTACAGAGGCCTTTGGATACTGCTGGTTTGTGTTTTTTGTTATATATTCTTTCTTTCCTGTGTAGATTCTGTGGCTGTATTCTAAAAGGTTTTGGAGTACAGGGCACATGATTCCTTTATAGCTTGCTGAATAGCACTGCCATCTTGGATTGGTTGATTAGCATATTATTCAGCTGTTTATATTCTCATTAGAATGATACAATGTTTATCTGGTTTGTGTGGCTCTACACTTCACGTAGAGCCATTTACTGAAAACAAATAGGTGTGCTATCATGTGCATGCTGCACTACAATGTGAACACAATGTGACCGAATTGTGTAGGGTTTACTGAATCTAGCCAATGGAGTTTTAATCCACTTCAATTCTGACTGTAAATGATGCACTGAAGACCAGCTGGGATCTGCCCATTGTGTTCCTAAGAACTTCGCACCTGGAGTGGCTTCCTCCTTCTCTCCACTCTAGCTATGCCTCTAATTTCTAATACTCAGCTTATTTAGGAGAGAGGGAATTTTATATTTAAATGAGCGGAGAAGCTAAGTGCTTTTATTCAGTGTAATATAATGGTGCTGAAGTACTACTAGCTTGATTAATAAACCTAAGAGTTTTGTTTTCTGTAGTTTGAATTAGTACTTCATTTTCTACAGAGAGCAGTGCTATAATTAGGAGGCTGTATTCCTTCCTTGGGAGTAGTACATTTATTGCTATAGTACACCTAGCTTAAAAGTGAGTAATTTATATATTTTGTAGCAGATTGTCAGCTGAGTTAACACTTCTTTAACTTGGGATTTGGTATGTGGGCTAAAGGAGAGGTTTGGATCTACAATAATACCCAGATTTTTTGTTATGTTCCCAGGATATTTGTGTTCCTCTTGTGTCAGTAACTGTAAGTGTGTGTGTGCGTGTGTGTGTGTGTGTGTGTGTGTGTGTGTGTGTGTGCAAGCATGTGTGTGTGTGTGTGTGTGTGTGTGTGTGTGTGTGTGTGTGTGTGTGTGTGTGTGTGTGTGTGTGTGTGTGTGTGTGTGTGTGTGTTCATAGGTTCATATGTGTTTATTAGGTTAATGACCACAAGGACGTTTTTAAGCATCCCAAATCTCTGACAAGATTCAACGCCCTTGATAAATGCAAGCAGGGGCTTGGAAGGTGAAACATTTACAAGCAAGAGCCTGGGAAATGAACTATTTACATGTTGCCTGTGTCCATTAGAGACACAGGTGACAAAACAGGGATGAATTTCCTGTTCTCCATCCATTACACTTAAATTGGTGCTATTTGTTTTGTGGGTATGCAGGAGGTCCATCAGAATCTGTCTGTGTCTGACAATGCCTTGTATACTAGGCATAGATCTTCCAGCAACAGCTTGCAGGAGGTCCATCAGAGTGTGTCTGTGTCTGACAATGCCATGTATACCAGGCATAGATCTCCCGTCAACATCTTGTAGGAGACAGACTACAGGGGTAGGACCTTGAGGTAGACTACATAGGATATGCTAATTACACCCTGTATTCTTTTAGTGAGGAACCTCTGTGGACATTCCATTTGTTGGATATGCCTGGTTAGATACATACCAAAAGGAAGCATTGTACTCAATATTAAGTCTGATGAATGCCGAATACAGTTGAACAATGACTTCCGTGGACCTAGATGCCATACGTTTGTTTATAAATTGCACAACATAGAATGATTTCCTCACTACTGTAAACATGTTATGGTCAAAGGCTAGATTACTGTCTATGTGTGTTCCCAAGTCCCTGACTGCTAGGTCAATTCTTGGGCGTGTGTTGTCAATATGATAGTTAACAGGGGTGGATTTCTTCCCGAAGGATACTATTATGCATTTCCTAGCATTTAGTTTTAGTCCATGGCTCTGAAACCAGTTATCTGTCTGTGTCAGCCCTTCCTGGGGAACATTTGTGTCAATGAGAGATTCAAAGACAGCTCCTAATTTGCGATTCAGAGAAGTAAATACCAAAAAGTAGTGGTCCCAGGACTGATCCCTGAGGGACTCTGCTTCTGAATGGCTTCTTTGTAGAGGTGGACTCGCCAATTCTAACTTCCTGAATCTTGTCTGTGAGCTAGTTGGTTATTCACCGGGTGACATACGGGTTTGTACCTAACCTCTTAAGATTGTCAACAAAGCCCAAGTTGAGTATTGTGTCAAATGCCTTGGCCAGGTCAAGGAAGGCAGTGTGAACCATTTTACCATCATCAGTTGTTTTAGTGACCTTCTCAAAGAAGTCCACCAGGTTGAGCAGCCATGAACTTGGACTTAATGGCTCTCAACATTCAACCCAATACCATATTCATGGATGACTTTAAGTACCCCACTATAAACTGGAATACTTACACAACCCCAGACTTATAGACCCAGAGATTTTCTTCACTTATAAACACAAACACCTTGAACCAGATAGTCCATACACCCACTAGAGGGTGCAAACATACTTCAACTGGTACTCACAAACATAAGAGAACACTGTACCAACCCAATTTAGTGTCCTCTTTGGTAAGGTCAGACCACAAAGCTGTCTCCTTCATAACAAAATCAGTTCTGTGACCACCAGCTAACCCTGTAACATTTAGGAACTATTCTAAGGCAAACTTCCTACTAATACATCATAACCTGAGAAAATGTTCAAGTCCCCCCCTCCCAATCCAAAACCCTGAGAACACAGCTGCCTATGCAAAATTGTTCAAGAAACCATGTGCAGTCATGTCAATAAATGCATAAAGGCAGCTGTACCTACCAGAAAAAAAAACAAACCACCCTAGTGGAATCCAAACATAAACGTTGTACAGAAAAAGAAAAAATGTCATAGCCAAGATTAGAAAGTACTATGTTCAGCATAATAAAAATGCTCTCATCAATCTAAACAAACATTTAGGAGGGCAAATTAAGTCTATTAAAGCCAAATTTGAGGTAAAGATAGCCTCCCAGTCAAAGGACAACCACAAGACTTTCTTTAGCTGTGTCCAAAACCTCAAAAGCAGCACATGGCAGTGTGAAGAAATGATTGAAAATGAAGTTACCTACATGGAGCCAGAAAATACAGCAACAGCAAATTTGCTGGCTAATAAATCCACTTCCAATGTTATCTCCTCTCTGCCTCAGCCACTCCCCATGAAATGCCATCAAATCCCCCAGCAAATTATCCCTAGGTAGCAGGTCATAGATGCACTCTCTAAGGCCAAAAATACTGCATAGAAGGGACCCAGTAATATCCCAGGATGCCTCCTTAGTAGTTGTAACATGACCTGTCAGGACCACTGGGGTCATTGTGTAACCATAGCTTCCAGATAGGCTTTGTGCCACACAAATGGAGTACTGCAATGGTCCTCCCTCTGCACAAGGGCAGGCCATCAATGGACCCTAGGAACTAGACACCCATAAGTCTCTGACTAGTCTCATATGCAAATCCATGAAACGAATGATCATGGAAATACTTAATAAGGACTTAGAATACCTTTAAACACTAGATCCAATCCAGTCTGGTTTCATCAAGGCCATATCATGCCTATTCAACCTGACAGAATTTCTTGAGAATGTCACCAAGACAATAGATGAAGGTAAAATGGTGCATACCACCTACCTTGACCTGGCTAAGACATCTGATACAATACCCTGCTTGGGCATTGTAAATGAACTCATGGATATAGGCATAAACCCCTAAGTTATGCACTGTGTGATGATAGGAGGTACTGCCAGCTGGGTCTATATTAGCTGAACGAAAGTCCATTTACACAAATATGTAAATGTCGACATGTATTGCACAAAACGGACTTATAACAAAAGTACAAAACCGCGATTTTGGAAATGTTGAATTACCATGGTTGGACCATCTGTGGAATAGCTGTATAAGGTAAGTGTTGGATAGTTACGGTCTTTAGGGTTAGGGTGCGGGTTAAGGTAAGTGCATAGATAGGTTATGTATGTTAGATTTAGTGTAGGGTTAGAAGTAGGGTTTTGTTAAATGTCTGTATGTGGATTATTTATTTTGCTAATGTATATCTATGTAGGGGAAGTGTGTGGTAGTTACGGACCTTAGGCTTAGGGAGGGGTTAAGGATAGAGCATAGATAGTTGTGTAAGTGGGGTTTAGTGTAGGGTTAGACGTAGGGTGTTTGTGCTTTACTTTAGGGTTAGAAGTAGGGTTTGGTTAGTGTATATATGTGCTTTATTTATTTTGTTTGGGTAGGTAGTATGTAGCGGGTGGTGGGGTTGGCTGAGTACGACAGTTCAACATTTAAAATTTTGTGGTTTAGTGTGTTCGGGATATCCGCAGTTCGAGCAATAGGTGTCGGGGTTTTAGTATTCGCTTAATAGTATTTTTAGTCTCATAATATAGACCCCTGCCAGCCATGCCAGGAGAAGTGGGACAGTGGAAGTGTAACATACACCAGCACAGCTAGCTGTAAATAATTATATGTCATCTGTATATCAAACTGATTTGTACAGATGCTTGTGCTGAAAATGTATTTGTGAGGTTTGCTTGTGTTAAAATGTATCAACAGTGTGCCCTGCTGGAAGGAAAAGAAATGTACATGTATTATTGTAACTTAATTAAATGTATGCATTGTAACAGTATATACTGGGAGAGAAGAGGTTAATCCACCTGACTTTGGAAAAAAATATTCTTGAAATGAAATTACTTTATGGGTTAAGCCATAAAGATGTTATCCCACATTTTTGAAGGGAGCCAGAGACATAATGTCTGTACTGGAGAATAGGTTGTAACTCCTGTAGGAAAAGTGGAATAGTTTTATGGTTTTATGAATTCCAGCACCTGCACCACATCTGAGCAATACTCTGTGTGTATGGTAACATGTAGGTGCTAAACCCTGACAGCTTCTGGCAGTGGCGGTTGCATGAGAATCAGAAGTCAGATGACCAGATGTATGTGATGTCATCCTGTACATAAATAATGTTTTAATATTAGAGGAGACTAAAGTCTCAGCAGCATTCTGTTTTCTGTCTTGGATCTTACAACAAGGACCACTCACCCATCTTGCCTTGCTCTATTCAGTAAGTAGAAATAGCAATTATTTTAGTCAATCAGGAATAGATAGTGAGACTAGCTAAATACAGTTTTTCTACAACTGTGTGAAACTTTCCATCACTGTCATTTTTAATACTTCCTTTGACTAAAACTCTGGTGTTTATTGTAAACAGATATTTAGTATTTTCATGTTCTTTTATTATTTATTATTAAATATATTTAAACTTATCATTGTGGATGGTCCTTTTAGAAGAATATTTAAGTTTTGAGAGAATTTTCACATATTTATTTGGTGATAACTCTGGCCACTCCTGAAAGCCTGGCTGCTTGGTCAACATTATCATTTGTATTAATATTAATTTCACTCAGTATAATTGGATACCCCCTTTAAGAGCCTTATAGTAACTGACTGGAGGCAGTGAATCTACCTTATAGCGTTGTACAGTGGGTAATCTGTGCCAGCCTTTCCCAGGTGTGTGTGTGTGTGTGTGTGTGTGTGTGTGTGTGTGTGTGTGTGTGTGTGTATCTGCAAAGTAAATCTCAAAAGTGTGTGCGTGTCAGCTACTTGGAGTAGGTACATGAAGAACCAGTTTCACAGAGAGGGTGCTGGAGGACTTGGCTTGGTCACTTGGCTGAGGACCTAACCCTACAGTTGTGCTAGTGGGGGAGTCTTATTGGGGACCTGGAGGGAGACAGATAGAGACACCCAGACCCCAGGCTGAGTGTGTGCCCTGTGTGTTCTTGTAGAGAGGTCTTCATCTGAAAAAAAATGATGTATGCATTTGTATTCCAAGTGAAAATGGTGATGATTCAGGGTCCTTGATTACTGGTCCAGAGTGGAGATGTCACATATTGGTGAGCAGTCTTGTGGATATTGAACTTCTGTAGTCTGTAAGCAGTTGTCACTAAAGGTGTGCATTCTCTCAGCAGCCACATGGTGAACATTCAGTGTTTCATATCACAACAGGTTTTACTCATTTTTTGTTAGTTTAGTTTAGTTAGGAGAGCAGGCAAAAATGTCAGCAGTGGATTATGGCAAACTGACAAAGAACTAGTTGGCCAAGGTGTGCAAAGCCAAAGGACTGAAGTATGCCAACCTGAATAAAGAGGAAATGATTTCAGCCTTAGTTGCAGCTACAACACAGGCCAGCAACCAGTAGGATAATCAGTATGATGATGGGAATTTGCAGCCGTCAGAAACAGGACAGTTCACCTTTTCATCAGAGGACGTAAAAATCCATCTGAAGTTAAAGAGACTTGAACTGGAGACCAAATATATGGGATTAGAATCAGCAGAGAGACTGTGGCATTTGGAGGTCAAAGGAAATGAGAGAATATGGTGTTTGGAGGCTGAAGAAAATGATAAAGCAGCATCAACATGAGACAGAGATGGTCATGGAGGTAATGGGGAAGGGAATAAAAGAACCCCAGAAGCAATAAAGGTAAATGAATTTCTTCCACAATTTACAGAGGGTGATAATTTTGATAGATTTGTTCATATATTTCAAAGAGTATGTAAAAATATAATGTTGACCAAGGGCTCCGGGTATGGTTCCTGACCCTCTTACTCCATGAAAAAGCTGCAACTGCTGTTTCTAAATTGTCTGATATTGATTATTTAAACTATGAAAAAGTCAAGAAGTGTTCACTTGAATGTTTTAAGTTAACATTGAAGCTTACAGAAAAAAGTTTCATGAGCATAGATGTAAGGCAGATGAAAGTGTGTGTGATTATGTTGCTGAGTTAAGCACTTATTTTCATAGGTGGGTGAGTTGGTGTCAGTTCACCACTTTTGAAGGGCTGGCAGACCTTTTGGTGAGGGGAACAAGCCCTTAGCACTTTGATTGAGGACATGAGAATCTGGCTGGCAGACCGAGAATGTACCTCTGCAGATGAACTGGGGAAGAAAGGGGATCTCTACTTAGCAAGCAGGGCATCACTACACAGGAAAGGGCTACCCAGTGCTGCACATGGATATAAGGGAACCCATGGTGGGAAGCCTAAACCACCCCAAAAGAGTCCGCCAGTAATAGGGGAAGCCACTAGTTCAGGTACACAGCCAGGATCAAGGGTTAAATGTTAAAACTGTAACTAGTGGGGCCATGTAGCATACGGATGTCCATGGAGGCAAGGTGAGGAACAAAAGGTGGGGGAGCCAGCAAGTGGGAATAACAGGATGCCAGTAGTAAGTTGTCTGGAGATAACAGGGGTAGCATACTATCAGAAGAGTTTATATCCTATCTTAGTGGATGGAAAACAGGCCACTGTTAAGAGAGACAGAGTCTCTGACATACCCATTGTGAAGCCTGCAGTAATTAAAGAGGGACAGTACTTGTTTGGGCAATCCACTCCCATCAGAGCTTTAGGAGGGGACCCCATTCTAAATGCCTTTGGCCAGGGTTCACATGACTGGGATGGTGGAAAAGGAAGCAAGCAAGTAGGTGTGTTTGAGGATATCTCTGCAGATGTCTTCATAAAGAATGATTTTGATAATGCAGTACCTTATGTGAATGCAGTTACACTCAGTCAGGCTTGGAGACAGGCATGTAGGTCTGGTAGCCTAGGAATGTCACACATGGATAGCCAGCTGTCTCCCAGACAGGACCCATGAAGTTATGATAGGAGCACCACCTCTACAAAGAGGCCAGACACTAGTGGAGTCCTTCAGGTCTCTGTGCTGGGTCTGCTCCTTTTTGGCATCTACTTCTCAGAAATCAAAGCCAATGTCAAGAGCCATTGGCTGACCAACTTCACACATGATTGCAAACTAGGAGCAGTCATAGAATTCCCCCCAAGATGCAAACATCCTATGGAAAAGACTAACACAGGCAAATGACTGATGCTAAAGCCACAGCTTACAACTCAGCATGAAGATATGCATAATCATACCCATTGGGAAGTCGGCCAGCCTAGGAAATTGCATCGTTAATTACACATCCCAATAAAACAAGAGAGGTAATACCACAGGCAAAAGCTCAAATTCTTTAATATCCAAGGAATAAAAAACGTAAGCGCTTTCATGTTCAGCAAAATGCTTCTTCAGACAATATCAAAAGCAAGAGCTGAACTATTTAAATACATTGCAGTAAACAATAAAAAACAGTTCATTCCAAAAAACAGACATTTGAATATCAATGTGTCAAAGGTCTATCATATAAAAACGGCTTCAATGAAACTCTGTCATTGATTGAGACCAGACCCTCTATTGGCTTGCAATCTGATGATCCACCTAGTCTCAGCCTGTTCAGTGTGATTTTTAAAATTCCCTAATCTAGGGCCCCTGGTAGCAAATTCTATAAGCAGAAATGTAAACTTATGTGAAAGATCATGGTTGAGGACACGGCATGCTAAAGCATTATTTTCGTCTTCCTTGTTGATTGCATAGAGGCGTTCCTTTATCCTCTCACATAAAGTCCTGTTGGTTTTCCCTATATAAAAACAGGAACATTTACAACAGCTAGCCAAATACACTACAGCATGTGACTTGCAATCAGCATAATGCTTAAACTTATAGATCCTTTGGGTGTCTGGATGTAGAAAAGTATTACTGTTCATCATGTAAACACAATGATTGCAATTCCTACAAACTAATGTCCCAGTGCGAACAGACTGTGATCTAGTGTTGATATTCCTTTCATAGCACAAAAGTCTCTTGAAGGACTTTGTATACTTATAAGCATATCTAGGTTTAATGCCTGTAATTGCATTAATCCTGTCATCAGCAGGCAAATCCACCAGTTTTTATTTATTATTTCACAAACTTTCTTATAATTATTTGAAAAAGGTATAGTCACTCAAACACCTTGAAAGGATTAATTCCCTGGCCCATTGGCAGATGGCATATTATGAGTCTCCTTAAAAAAAGGTCTACCTCTATTAGATCTATCAATAAGTCCAATAAGTCCAGTGTCACCAAGCCTAGCTATTTCTCTGTTTTTATACCCTCTCATGGAAAAATCCCTTCCTTAATTTCTGGTTATAGAATTTGCTACCAGGGGCCCTAGATTAGGGAATTTTAAAAATCATACTGAACAGGCTGAGATTAGGTGGATCATCAGATTGCAAGCTGATAGAAGGTCTGGTCTCAATAACAGAGTCTTTTTTTAAGCTGTTTTCTATGATAGATATTTGACACATTGATATTCAAATGTCTGTTTTTGGAATTAACTGTTTTTTATAAAGTTTTTTATGTATATTTTTATTTGTTTCTGTATTATTGTTCCAAGTCTTTTACAATAATGACAGGAAGTTGCATTTGATGCATTTCTGCAACACTTTGGCTTTAAGATTATTAATTGCCTCAGCGTTTTTATTGGTTACTGCAATGTATTTAAATAGTTCAAATCTTCTTTTTGATATTGTCTGAAGAAGTGTTGTGTTGAACGCAAAAGCGCTTATGTTTTTTATTCCTTGGATATTAAACAATTTGAGCCTTTAGCCTGTGGTGTTACCTCTCTTGTTTTATACATTTTGTTATGTTGTCTCTGAGAGGTGCTTTATTCTCAAACTGCCTTCATTTTCGCATGACAAGGAAGTCATTATTCCACTGTATTCACCCTTATCAAGCCCATCATTGAGTCCAGTACCCACTTCACTGTGAAACTGACCAGCCACATACAATGACTGCAATGTCCAGAGGTTCCTCACAAAAAGAATACAGGGTGTAAACAGCATGTCCTATGCAGATCACCTCAAAGCCATGTCTCTATATGTTTCCTACAGACTGTTGAGAGGCAATCTATGCCTGGCATACAAGCATCCTTGGATCTCACTGTGATGAACCTTTTGCATATCCACAAAATGAATAGCATCAGAATTACTCAGCCTAGGGACTTGAACATCGCTTATGCCATAAATGGGACATGCTGGAGGGAGAGATATGTGTCTCAGAGAATTTCTCTCCTCTGGAGCAGGCTTCCCATCCATGTTAAGAAAGGTTCTTCCCTAAACCTATTCAAGCATAACCTGGACCAGTGGATGGGAAATTGGAAATTCACACCAGGTCTAGCACTACCTTACATATACCCTTAAAATATCCTATAAGGCACATAAACTTGCAGGATACTTTTAGGATGCTTGGCTAGGATTATGAAGGCCCCAGTGGTCATTAGCCGAGTATACACCTATGAATCTTCTACAATGGAAACTTCCAGGCAAGTTCATAAAAAAAAATCTTTCATCCTTTCTACTTTTACCCCATCTTATCTCTCCTAAGTGTTTCCCTTCTTTCGCATTACATCCATCTCCCACCTTTGCATTTCTCTTCATGACCACAATGTCTTCTAGTGGTACAGATAAATATTTTTGCACAACCCTACCTATTCTACTGACTATGTATATACTTGGTAAAAAATATCTGGAATATTTGTATTTTCATTTAATTTCTTGTGTTATCTGTAATAAATGGAGCATTTTCTCACTGGGCCTTCATTGAAAATGGGTCTTGTGCCCAGTCATACTTTCCTGGTAAAAGCAATAAATGAATAAATATCAAAAGATTTTCACAGGGTTTTGTACTAGTTGGTTTTGAGTAATCAATGGGGTGTAAAGTGGAGGGTTAGGTGTTCATCTGGGAATTATTGAATGGCAGATTGTTAGGGAGTGGAGGTTACATGTGTTTTCTTTTAACTCTGTAGTGAAAGCCACCCTGATACTGTTTCTTGTTTCAGTTTTATGAAATACCCTGTGAGTACTAAGATGTTTAACAGCCTGCCAGAATGTTCTAGGTTGGACTGGATATGTAGCTTGTATTGTTCTGACATATTCAGGTTTATCATAGTTGGTGTTTAACCTTGTGTCTTATTTTAGCTGCAGTTACTCTGATGTTTTGTTGACTCCTTTCATTCTTCCCAGGACTTATTTTTGCTTTTTAATAGTTGTTTAAGTTTCTGAGTAAGCTAGGGGGGGTTGTTTTCCAATCAATTTCAGTTTTATTTTTTCTTTAGCAGTGCCGTTTACCTTGTGTATGGGAAATTAGATTGTAGAAAGCTGAAGGAGTTGTAGGTTCTGTGTAGCTGTGCAAAGAATTCTAGTCCTACATTTTACAGTTTTATGTCCAGAATATCTGCTCCGAATTCAGGGATTTACCTTGAAAACTCTAATTAAAATACAGCTTCTTATAGCTTATGGTAAACACTTCTAGCTTTAGTTATTTGTCCAGTACATTTGCTATAAGTACTTCATGCATTGTATTATTGTTAGCATTAGAATTAAGTCTTGCTCTGTCAGTGATTTGATGACTGACACTGTATGTGGTAACTAACCAGTCCAGCCAAGGTGCAGATAATCGGCTGTTATATGCCTGTTTTGCCTAGTATGTCCAAGAACCTTGTTTAGAGTTTAACAAAATCAGAGAAATGAGGAGGAAAGAGGAATGTAGATGACCACCAAATTTTTTTTTGTGCATATCCCAATAATTATTTGATCTGTGAGCCAGTTGGGTTCATTACTGGAGTGGGCATTACCTTGGACTATTAACGGTGATGACAGATAAGAATCATTCTGCACCGTTAATATCATCCCCATCATGACATATCTCTAGTCTGCTATTAGTAAACAGTATATCATTTTGAACAAAATGGGATAGTAACCACAATGAGTCTTTAAGCCATAATTCTGTAACTGCAATTCATTTGAGACTGTGTAATCTGGTCCAGAGTTCTAACTAGGATTATTTATTGTTAATACTACCTATAATCACATTTCCAAATTAAGAGTGCATGCATCTCAAACTCACCAAAGAATGGAGCTTTGGGCAGCAGTGCAGACGGTACATGGTGCCCTATGGAGTTGTATAAACCAACTCTACTATGGGGCACAATATCCTTATGATAGGAGAATATGGATCACAGATTGCTTACACTGGAAGGGCTACCCATTCAATGGTGTAAAATTTGGCTCTAGGTGATTTGGTTGTGTTGACTAATGTTGTCAGATGGGCATGGGTACTTGCCAGCGATAAGTGGGTTGGCTCTAGATGCTTGCCACTGTTGAAGTAATACCTCAACCCCATGTGCAAAAATGGGGGGGGGGGTTGTAGATGGATGGATGAAGTAGGTTGAAGACCTGGTCTACTCCGAGCTATGCCAAGGACCCATGCTAATGGTGGAAGAAGTATATGTGCTCCTATTGGCTAATGTGTGTCCACCAAAAAGTCCATCAGCCCTGGGTCAATAAGCTACTGGTTGTCAGGTGTCCAGTTTGCCCTGCTTGAGTTATCTGTGATAGCTCTGTTGAGCAAACACTGTGTGTTAAACCAATCAACCTACTAAACAAGAACTAAGAATTGCTACACTCAGTGTAGGTTCGCCAACAGGATGCAGCTTAGAAGTAAATGACATAATGGTAAGGAGGAGGCTGGACATTCTATGTATCTAGGAGACAAGATGGAAGGGCAACACAGTAAAGCCACTCAGCTTGGAATCCTGAGCCTACTACTCAGGAGGAGGACATGCTAGAAATGGGGGGGGGACTGGGTTGAGAGAGAAGCTTCAAAAGGCAGTGAGGGATGTCATCAGAATTAGTTACAGACACATGGTAATCAGACTCCAGTCTAATGACAGGGCAGTATTCATAATCACAGTCTATGCTTACAGCAGAGTAGTGATAGTGAGGAGAAAAGTGCATTCTGACAGCAGTTGCAGGACCTAATAGATAAAGCTGGACATCATGAATTGGTGTTGATAATGGGTGACCTGAATGCATATATCCGGATACAGAACAGGGTATGAGGACTGCCTGGGTCCACATGGGTGATGCAACAGAAATAAAGAAGGAGAGGCCATTCTAGACATCTGTCTGCAAATAGTTTGTTAGTAGGCAACACATGGTTCAGAAAGAGAGATATTCACAACATCACATACAGGAATGGCCAACATGCAACTTAGGCAGACTTCCTCCTAGTAAGGAAATGGCACTGGAGTAGAATCAGCAATTGCCATTGTCATCCCCAGTGAAACAGTTGGCCCACAGCATAAACCACTGGTTGCTACAATCAGCTGGAAGCAGTGACCACAGAAGGGACTAAGGTCAACAGAGATCAGGTTGAAGACCTGAAAGTTGACTGGAGAGAAAGCACAACAGTTCAAGGAATTACTCAGGGCTGTAGCACCTCAAGAAGAACAGGAAATAGGTGGAAATGAAGAAGAATGGCAGCTCCTCAAAACAGCATCTGTGAGGAATACAGAACTGATACGTGGCTGAGTCAGGAATAAAAATCAGGTACATAAGAAAAGCAGGTGGGGAATGCAGAAGTCCAGGAAGTCATCAAAAGAAAGGGGTGCAGGAAAAAGTGGGAGATACAAAAGATGGACTAGGCTAGGAAGGAATACTGGTTGGCTAACAAAGAAGCTAAGAAAGGATTTGCAATAGCAAAGAACAAGACATTAGAGGCACCTCACCAACTTCTGGAAAGTAAGTCAGTAGATGGCACAAATAAACTATATCGGGTTGCAGGGTAAAGACAGAAAGATAAAGAAGATAGACAGACACCCTTCATAAGGGATGCCAGCAAAACCTGCTCACCAGTCCACAGGACAGCAAAGGTAGATGGAAGGTGTACTTCCAACAGGTTCTGAATGAAGAAAACCCCACAGAAGCTGTATTGCCCCAGAGCTAACAATGACAGAAAAAGAGGAGCCCACCCTAGAAGAAGTAAGAACAGCACAAAGGAAGATGAAGTCAGGGAAAGCAACAGGCTCAGATGAGGTCGCAGCAGTTATGATAAAGATACTGGGTGAGATAGGAGAGAAATGGCTCCTGAGGGTACTCATAGCAGTATGGAGAGAAAGGCATATCCCAGATGACTGGAGAATAAGCATACTAGTGCCAGTGTACAAGAACAAAGGGGACATCCACAACTGTGGGCAGTACAGTGGGATCAAACTCCTGTCACATTGCATGTCAAAGCTCTGGAGATGATAATTGATAAACAAATATGTGGGTAGGAGAAAGTAAGATGGGAGATGAGTAGTTTGTTTTCAGTTCAAGATGAAGCACAGCTGACCCAATCTTTGAAGTGTGACAGATAGTTGAGAAGAACTTAGAGATGAGGAAAGTGTCTAACTAGATTCCTAGACTTGGAGAAAGTGTATAACCAGGTCCCCAGAAAGCTGAGCTGGGCATTCTTGTGGTGTTTCAAAGTCCCAGAAACATTGGTAGAATTAGTGCAAGTTACATACATAGACTCAATGACTAAAGTACGAACAGTGTTTGGTCTCAAAGTTGGGATTCCAGTGGGAGTGGATGTGCACCAGGGTTCATCTTTGAGTCCACTGCCATTCATACTGGTGATGGACTACATTAGCAAACATGTCAGAGGGGATAGATCAACAAAGCTGCTGTACGCAGACTATGTGGCAGACTCTGAGCATGAACTTCAGCAAATGAAGGATGAGCTGAGAATTGAGATAGTAGGAAAATAGTGAAACAGGTTAACAGCTTTAAATATGTGGGAGAGGTAGCTGAGGAGAAGGAAAGTCTGAATGATGAGGTCAAAGCTCTCTGGTAGTGTGATAGCAGAATGCCAAGGAAGCTGAAAAGTAAGGTGTACAAAGAGGTTGTGACCAGTACTACTGTATGGCACAGAAACCAGGGCTGTGAAGTTGAGGAAGCTAGAGGTGATTGAGATGAAATGCCTGAGATGGGTGACAGGATGCACACTGTGGGACAGATGAAGAAATGAGGGCATAAAAGCAGAAGCCAAAGTAGCCCCAATTGTGGAAAAGGAGAAAGAGAACATATTACAGTGGCCTAGGCACATGTGCAGAAAAGCAGACGACAAACTGGTGAAGATGATTTGGGACTGATGGGAAAAAGACAAGAGGAAATGAGGGCATCCAGCAAAGAGGTGGGTGGATTGTGTGAGAGAAGATCTGCGATAATTAGGCATGACTCTCGAAGAAGACAAGATAATGGCATTAAATAAAGAGAGAAAGAGATGGTGACAGTTGACACGACAACCTGACCCCACATAGAAAATGGGGAAAAGGGGCTGTGTGGGGTTACCATAACTGCTACCCATTTGAGTTGAATGGCTACTGACTATTAAAATGAAAGTAGCCAATATCACTATGATTTTCCACTCTTTATCATGACATTTATCCTATAAGAATAGAGTAGTCTTAATGTCATGAGGTGAATTCTCTTTATTATAGGGTATCCAGAGGAGACATGCCTGATCCATCAACTGGGTATGTCCCCTCTTCATGCAAATGCAGGGCTTATATAAGCTAGGTTATATGAGGGTAACCATGGCATATAATTACCATGAAATATAATCTGGGTATTCATCAGAAGAAGAAGAAACAAAGCCAACAGATTTATTCTTTCAGCCCTTATTATTACTTGGGCTTTGTAAATGCAATAGCTGGTTAAACTAACTCCAGATATATCACTGTGCTGGTTAATCATGGTAGTTGTAAAATGTTCTAAGCTGTTGCCTACACTATTAATTTTAAGTGTTTGTATCATGGAGACTTGTACCTCTCAAGTGTACCTCATTACGAGGAACATTCCTCATTTGAGATTTTAAAAAGTTCATAATCATCAAAGTTCCACATTGAAAGGGTCTGTCATGCATTCAGTGTTAGCAATTTTTTAACTGATATCCATGGTAAATAGAACTGAATCACATCAATTTATTAAAATAACTATTCTTCTTCTTCTTTCGGCTTTTCCCAGTTAGGGGTCGCCACAGTGGATTACCTGTCCGCTCATGATTGGCAGTGGAGTTTTACGGTGTCAAATTGCCAGCCCGGCGCCCAACCTTCCACAGAAGGCACGTACACACATGCACGCATTCATGCCAAGGGCCAATTTAGAGAATCCAATCCACCTACAGCATGTCTTTAGAATAACTATTCTATAAATACAAATTCACATTTTAACCATTTTATGAGCTTCCTAGTTGAAGTTGTTTGTGAGCTGTTAGTAAGTGTTCCACATGTTGACCATTTGTTCCGTATTATGACAGGTAGTGTTTCTCATTTAGTAGATGGAAAGTTTAGCGTTATGTGGAGACTCAGTAGGCATGCTGCAGTCACTGTAGTGTGGGGTAGAGAGAAGGAGGCATGATTGGTGTTTATTAGAGGGAAGAGCTAAGAGGTGGAGCTTAATATCTTAAAGGAAGTGATGTCATGGTTGCCCCCCCCAAAAAAGGGGGGTAGAGCAGTAAAGTAGGCATGCATCATTTCCACATTGGAAACTATCACTGAAAAGCCATGAAAAGGTGGTAAGGACTAAGAAAATATCGGAAAAAGTATGGCAAGAATAGCAGAGAAAGTATAACTAACACCCAGCACTGGACAGGTAAAGACAAGCAAAGGATTTAATAAGTGAGTGTGATTTTGCTGTGGCTTGGAAGACAAGAAGCAAGGGTTGTCGAAGGAAGTTAGCAAGAACAGAGACGGAAGTTTCATCCTACACACCTGGCAGTCGTATATAGCACTACAGAAATATTTATAATAATCCATCTAATTTAAACTATATTAAAGGCTTTGATTATTGCTTTGTAGCAGAATCCCTTACTTAAGTCGTTGCTTCAGGTACTGTTCCTGCCCTTATTCCACTGCTTCAGTTGAGTGTAAATGCTGGTTACAGGGAAGCTCTGTTCAGGGCAAATACTCCACAATACATAAGATTACCAGTCAGCTCAGGGGTGGGGACAGGACTTGTGTCTATAAACAGATTGTGTAAGAGACTGAGAGTCTAAATATATAGAATGAAAAATGCATAATGACGTATCAAATTAAACTAGAATCTTGGTTTAAAATGCAAAGACAGGATACAGCAAATATTGACAGTTGTACATAATAAAATTATGAAGGATCTTTTACACTTGTGTAAATTAAGCAAGTGAAGCAGATACCTTCGTTTATGAATGACTGAACCAGTGTTCTGAATAAAGCACAAGCTGTCAATGAAAAAGTTTTAAAACACCTATGGGGGTCTGAAGAACCTGCAAGAAATAAATCGATTTTAAATAAAAAAAAATATATATAACAAAGTACATTGTCTGTGAAGGTTACCTAATTATTAGCCATATAACAATGAGTGGTCACTAAGAACAAGAAGGAAAGCGGTACAATGAAATAAAATATCAATTAGAAACGCCATCTTCCTACCCGACCCAAAAAAACAGTGCCACACTTGCATTAGTAGTGTGATGATAAACAGCACTGCAACATAACCTATGTGGGAAGATATCTTTATCTGAAATGTGGAGGGACTCACACCTCCCGGTCTTAGATTTGAAATGGACAAGATGAAGTTCACAGACAGCCAACCCAGCATTTTGCAGACTGTAAGCAGCATTGCTGAAAGGGGAGCATGCTCTTATGGGATAAGTCTGATCAGGGAATACTGTAGAAGCCAGAGATATAGGATCAAACAGCAGTTGCAATAAAACAGTGGAGGAATGTTAGCCCAGAATTAAAAAACAAACTTAGCTAAAGTATGAGCTTGAAGAATAAGAAAATACATGCACCCACAACAGACAAACACTGCCACGCAGCAGAACTGCTTTAGTTAAATGGCACACGTTTGTGATGCACCCACAACAGACAAGCACTGCCACGCAGCAGAACTGCTTTAGTTAAATGGCACACGTTTGTGATGCACCCACAACAGACAAGCACTGCCACGCAGCAGAACTGCTTTAGTTAAATGGCACACGCGTTTGTGATGCACCCACAACAGACAAGCACTGCCACGCAGCAGAACTGCTTTAGTTAAATGGCACACGTTTGTGATGCACCCACAACAGACAAGCACTGCCACGCAGCAGAACTGCTTTAGCTAAATGGCACACGTTTGTGATGCACCCACAACAGACAAGCACTGCCACGCAGCAGAACTGCTTTAGTTAAATGGCACACGTTTGTGATGCACCCACAACAGACAAGCACTGCCACGCAGCAGAACTGCTTTAGCTAAATGGCACACGTTTGTGATGCACCCACAACAGACAAGCACTGCCACGCAGCAGAACTGCTTTAGTTAAATGGCACACGTTTGTGATGCACCCACAACAGACAAGCACTGCCACGCAGCAGAACTGCTTTAGTTAAATGGCACACGTTTGTGATGCACCCACAACAGACAAGCACTGCCACGCAGCAGAACTGCTTTAGTTAAATGGCACACGTTTGTGATGCACCCACAACAGACAAGCACTGCCACGCAGCAGAACTGCTTTAGCTAAATGGCACAAGTTTGTGATGCACCCACAACAGACAAGCACTGCCACGCAGCAGAACTGCTTTAGTTAAATGGCACACGTTTGTGATGCACCCACAACAGACAAGCACTGCCACGCAGCAGAACTGCTTTAGTTAAATGGCACACGTTTGTGATGCACCCACAACAGACAAGCACTGCCACGCAGCAGAACTGCTTTAGCTAAATGGCACACGTTTGTGATATAAAGAGAATACATATGTTACTGTACCATCCTAGGAAAATTTTCTAAGGTAAATGTATTGGGGATTTTGTTTTGTGTTTTTTCTGTCATATAAGTTTATAATCATAAACCTGTTCTTACTAATACAGTTTAGCTGGAGAATTCATGAACAGTTAAGCCCTGAATATTTTTCCCTGGTCTCTGCTCCTACAAAGCTGTGTAAAATTATTAAAAAAATAACCTTTCAAAATACAGAATCATAACACGACATATAGCCATAAAGGAGCAGGGCAATTTTTCTCTTCCAACTATCAAAACAGAGTAATAAGAGAAATTGACTTCCTTATCTGGTTCCAAGATGGATCCTCCCATGTATACCTTCTGCTTCAAGTCAAAGTACAATAAAAATACATCATGTTATTTATTGGCATGATCTTCCGCTAGCACAGAGTGAGCCATTTAATAATAATAATAATAATAATAAGTGGGTATCAGCTGTGATTTGTTGATTTGTTTGCAACCACACCACCAAAATGTTCATTCCCTTATTTTGAGAGCCAGTAGTGGAATGAAAATGAAAATTTGTAAATATTTCTGCTCCCGTTTATTCAGCTGAAGTATAATCCATTACTTTTTCATTCCATTTAGGAAATGTAATTAGTCAAGCTGTCTGCTCATACTCATATTGTGTATAATGATTATAACTGTAGGCTGAAAACCTGAAGACCTGAGTTTGAATCCAGTCACAGTCCATCACCCCAAACACACCATTTGCACTTTGAGTCCTGCTAGGCATTTGATATTATTGAGCTTGCTAATAAACTATGTTACTCAAAGCATATCCAAAAATTCAAAACCTCCAGAGCAGTTTTCTCCAGTTCACTTCACACTTTGCTGTCTTTTCTTTGCGCTATTAAAACTCATTTGTCCACCTGTAACTTTACATGACTTTTTAACCTGTTGTTTATACTGTTTATCCCCCCCACACACACACACACAGTATCTGGAATCATAGCTAACAACTGTCCTTTTTATGTAAAACATCCCTGATTTTGTCTCATATTTTTGCTCTGTCTCTTTTTTTTAATTTCTAGTAAATTGCAAAGGTTTGTAATCAGTCAAAAGTTTCCTCCTCATTATTCAGAAAATGCATTTTGATGCAAAACACATTTGTAAGTGAATTGGAGTAATATTTAAAAATTGTCCCTGACTTTATGCAGTTGTTCCCCCACCCCACACCCACTATCATTATTTTGTAGCTTTCTGACTTTTTCCAAAATTCTTTAAAAAGAAATTGAGAGATATGCCTGAACAGTTATTTCTTCTGACACGTTAAATTCACAGATCAGTTTATTTACTGTTACAGTTTCTATAATATTGTTAATTATTGCTGATGTAATTTCTCTTACTCTGCTACTGTCTGTGGCCATCCTCTTAAGGACACCTCTGGAAAGGAGCTTCAGGAATTCTTTGTAGTAAAAGTTTGCTATATAAAACAATGTCCGATTTCTGGGCTCCAATCTATTGACTGGAATGGCTTCAAAACTGACATCATGCAAAAGTAGACATCTTAAAAACTTAAAGGGCAATAAACTTAATTAAAAGTCAGTGTGTAAAAAAAGTTGTAGCAGTACGTATATCCAGCACAACAGTAACCTAAAACAGTGCAGGCTATAGAACTGTTCTGATAAAATTGTGCTTATGGATGGAAGAATGCATGCAGATTTTCTCTTAGCGCCAGCATTGCTCCAAGGTGATTGTTCTATTTTAGGTGACTTTCTCTTGCCCAGCTTCTGAACAGTTTGGTTTTCTGTGCTGTCTTCTTTAATCAGTACCTGGTTCATACCGATCCTCAAGTGACATACTCTGTTTCTACAACTTGCGTAGAACAATAATTCTGCATTATAGCAGTCTCTACTCAGCTGGCATGGCACAAATTATATTATAAAAGGGTATTTATATTTTCAAGAGATACAAACTGCTTCTACTATAAAACTACAGACACACCTGAGATATAGACGCTTCTGGGGTCCTAAAATATTCATTTGGCAGATTTGATATACATTAAAAGTCACAATAAATTATGCATTTTGTTTTATTTATTTATTTATTTATTTATTTATTGGCATTTGATTGCCTAGTAATTTAACTTAATTAATTAAATTTAAAGTCACTTTCCCATATGCAAATTACTTTTCATTTGTGTAAACAGTTCAAACAACAAACAATCCAGAGCGCTTGAAAAAAATAGTTTGTGTTTTCAAAACGATGATTCAGCACAAAAACTGCTTCCGACTTCATTCACTTATTCAAACATATTGTGAAACATTTGGTCAGAAGACATTGCCATAGCAACTTGTGCAGTTGAAGTCAGTAGGCTTTGTGCAGCAGGGTACTTTCCTTTATTGCTAAGCAGCTGAGGAAAAGCTGTTAAAATTCTGAAACATCCAGTGTTACCATTCACTGGGGCCCATTCCCCTGGACATTACATAAATGATGTGAATACGATGGCAGAAACTATGTAACTCAGGAACTGGTGGGAAACAAGTAGTGACATGTCTTCACAGACAAGGCACGGACAGAATTGTGAAAAAACAATAGAAGCATCAGTTGCAAGAACTCAGACTGGAACAAATAAACAAGACTAATTTGTTCTGATGAATTATGTGGAAGGGAAACAGCAGTCAAAAAGTATAAAAGCAAATAGAAAAATGAACCTAAAGATATCTGCATTGCTCTATGACAGCTGGCTAAAAGACAATAAAAGACTCCATTAGGCTACATAGCAGACATCTGTGAAGCAGTGCATTTTTGGTGTTGTAAGTCAAAAGTAGCAACATTTTTAAAGGATGTAAAATAACATGTTTTAACTCACTATTGTTAGGGTAGTCAGGGTGTATACTCTCCCCTTTAAGTGAACTGTACAAGCTCTCTGCATAAGTCCCATACTAAGAGATTGGGGGAACAGTTCTTGTCAGGCTGCAGGGTGATGGGGTCAGCTTTAAGGTGGCTATGAATTTAATGACAGAATCAAAACTGCCAAGTACTTTGGTTTAACGAGTTTTTGGTAAGAGCATTCACACTTTTTTATGTGTGTTCCACACCCCATGTCATCAAATACACAAGACCAGAACTATAATGCCAAGAAAATATGAAATACAATAAAAAGAATACCTGAAAATTTAACTTCTGATCCATAACAGGCTGTACACAATGTATTTTACATGACAAAGTATTACAAATTCCAACCACAATCATACACAATCCAAATCTTCAGTTGCCATGGCCAATAGCCACAATGAACTACAACTTTCAAGCACTTGATTGCAGTAATCAGGTTTAATAAAATCATGACATTTTATTATTCTAGCCAGAATATGAGTAAAAGGTGAGAAGCCTAGCTGAAAAATTTTCAAAGAAGCAAGAAGAAATTTTATTCTTGAAGAAGATGGGATATAAGGAAATTTAGGGTGCAGCACAATTTAGAGAAATGACTCAAGCGGGGTGTGAGAAGGGCATAAAAAGTGACTTTTTACTAGGACAATAAAAGATATTTAGAACTAGGCACATGCAAGTAAAAGTGATTTGGAATGAAGTCCATAGTACATTGTAAGATCAGACACAGCTTAGTGGATGCAAAACAAATCACGTAATGCTGTCTCCATTCATCTCTTCCACCAAATAGGCTGGTGTGACTTTTACTGACTACTTCCTAGAACTTGATGGGCAAGAACACTGGAGAAGAACATCATATTCCTAACATATCTGCACCAAAGAACCTGAGGACCCTGTCAAGGACTGATAGTTGCCCTCTTTAGAGTACCTGAACCCCCTCATTACATAAAGGCATATATACCTGCTGCTTCTTGCACCTCAGGAAACTGGCATGAAACTCCAACAGACTGAAGTGGAATACTGAATCCTGATTACATATATGAGGACGACACCGATTAAAGAGGTATGAAAGTAACACAGTCAGGCTCCTAGAAAAAAGGGAATCTGATTAGTCAGAGATGTGCTGCCAGATTCACATATCAGTCATTCCTCTTAATCTTAAGGAAACACATCCAAGAGATATGCTTGAATAAATGCTTAAATGAGTTACAGTGCCTGATAGGGAATAATGTACCTCACTACAATGCCCATGACTTAGCCTTAAGACTAAATTAGCCAAAGCTTTGCATTTCATGGACTGGCAAAAAAATTCCTACTCCACCAGTCTTCCAATCTCAAAAGATGGAAGCGAAGTTTCTTGGTCAATATTCCACTCAAAAATCCATGCAGCCTGCTCTGACTGTTGCACGTGCTGGAGTGTTTTCTACCTCTAGGATAACTAGCATGCACTATGTTTGCATTATCAATTGAACCCGCAGCCACTTTTTTCTTTTCCCTAAAAGTGCTTTTATTTAAAGGGCAGTTTGGGTCAGTCTTGTGAACATTACCCTTTGGTGCTCAGACTTGATTATACACTCGCCAACTTTCTTTGGAGAAATTTGACATGAGAAACAGAACAGATATATGTATATATATATATATATATATATATATGCAGAGGACAGCATTCTGTTGGACTACATAAGGATAATCCACAGTCCTGCAGGACCATGGACAAAAGGCAGATTGGCAGGGACCTATAGTTATTTCTACTGATTAGCTGGCAACATTTAGAATAAACCCTATATCAAGGGCACAGCAAGGATAGCTGCAGCCATGAAATCTATAATTTCAAAAGCAGCCCTAAGCAATATACAATGATGAACAGATGTTTTGACATCCATGGGAAAACAGTGTCCATGATACAGGGTGGGGGTGGGGGGTGGGGTGAATGTGATTCAGTTTGGCCCAGGTTGAAGCAGCGACTCAGGTACTGGAGGATCCCAAAGGAATAAGATGGGAGTGAGTGGACATAGCTGATTCACCCATCCCTAGTGAAAGGAGGTAGTCTAACTCATTATATTAGTTACCTATATGACATTGAGTGGTGAAGCTCAGGGAATATGGTAAGAAAAGAACAAGTATTTCAGTACTACCAAGCAATGCTTCCTGCTGTAGCTGGAAACTCAAAGTATATCACAAGCCCAGCATTACAGGCCTGTACCTTTACTGACATGAGGGGTTTGGGTGTAAAAACACCAAGGTCTACCAGGATAACTACTTTGCCACCTGCTTGCTGTCACCCTCATCAATGACTTATAAGTAGGGACACCAGAAGGTCATTCTCTAATGGAATGTTGGAACATACCATAAAGTAAAGCCAGATGTTACAGCTGGTGGGATGAGGAACAAAACAGTACTTGACTGATGGAGGAGGAAAATTATGATGTATAGGCAAGAAAGAAAAACATGCAAATAAAATAGCCTTCCTGAAAGACATCAATCACCAGGTACAGGAATTGCCTCATCTGTGAAGAAATCAGATGATACATTTGGAGCTCCAGCTTAACCCCGCAGCTACACTTTAATCCTGGTAATATCTGAAGGGTCTTCAAAACAATAGTCCTCTAGCTGGTAGAAGATGAAGATTCTTTGCATTCAGAGAGCTACAGCTATAACATTTGTAAAAGATAAAGAGAAAAAGAGAGCAGGCTAAATGGCAAACTTTTGAACTAAAATCCCCCAGGCAGAAAGAGTCTCTTCCTGTTAAGTAATGAGCTGGGACATGTAGCTGTACCTTTTGTATGGCTATTACATACATGTAAACACAGGCATCTCTGTGTTCAGAAGGGGATATGATACCAACATTATTATAGTCTTAAATATATCGAAAGGAATTAAGAAACTGAACCATCTTAGGTCTATAGCTGGCCAAAGACATCCTATCTTTTTGACTACTAGGAAGAAATGGGACCAAAAGTCCTCTGGTGGTAATAGCTGTAAGATTTTTTTTGAGCAAAAGTGATTGCACTTTAAATCAATTACTTTCAACATTTTCTAAGTATGTGTGTGTGTGTGTGTGTGTGTGTGTGTGTGTGTGTGTGTGTGTGTGTGTGTGTGTGTGTGTGTGTGTGTATGCATGTATGTCCTCATGCCCCCTGCAATGGACTGGCATCCAGTCCAAGATTTTTTTTTTTTTTGCATCCGTTGTTTGCTGGGATAGGCTATAGCTTGCAACAGCCCTGAAACAGAATAAAATGGGCTTAAAGAAAATGACTGAGCAAATGACTGAAATATTGCATTTACAGAAGGATGAAGAAGTGTGAATTTATTTTATTTATTTATGTTTTGTTGTCTGGGTTAAGTCCACTAGGCTTCTAGCCTGTTTAAGGGAGGTCCACGGTAGTATTCAAACTGTCTAGGAAAAAATTTAGCATGCACCCTAGGATAAAGTTGGCATTTTGCACTGAGATTAAGGTTGCGAACAGTAATTCCTTTGGTACAAGGTTTGATTCCCTCAGCCCTCATTCACCGACTGTGTGATCATGAGTGGGTTACTTAAGAAGACATTGCTCCAGCATCATCCCTGAAAAGGGACTGTTTGCCTAGTGGGCTAGTCTGGTTAACAAATAGGGTTATTATTATATTCCTTATAATAGAGAAATTTAATGACGAAGGAACATCAGCCATCTTGAGAACTCCACTGAATAAAGTAGGAACATACCCATGCAATGCTTGCAATATGTGTGCTCACATTTCAAAAGAACAAGCCTTTAAACATCCCCTAATAGATTTTGTTTTCAGACCTAACTTTAAAGGTAATTGTACTAATTCAAATCTAATATACCTTGCAGATTGTCGTGACTGTAGCGCATTCTATATAGGTATGACAACAAGATCATTAAAAGAAAGGATCTACAACCATTTACATGATATAAAAAAGAATGATTTAAAGAATGCACTATTTAAACACATTAATGACAATGCTGGACATACTTTTAGATTCAGAATATTACAAATTACTAAACCTAATAAACGGAAAGGTGACACCTTTAATGAGCTGGAGAACATTGAACTCGCTTGGATATTGCGGTTTAAAGCACACCACCCACCTGGCCTTAATCAATATATAAGCGTCAGATCTTCACTTAAAATGCAGAGCTTGAAATAATGTTTCAGCCCTCATTTTTACGCCAAGATTCATCATTATATATGCTTTGGCTTCTATGGAATACATTCTTACTATTGAATGAGTTACTATTTTTATACTTATATATAATGATTCATATAATGTATTTCTATAAATATGTCTACCTATTCTATTTTAAATGTCTTTATTATCTAACATACATTTCATTTATTTACATTTAGTCCAATTATGAATGATTTTTTTGATTTTTATTACAGTGATTGGTCATTATATTAAATATCAAATACTTTTTATACTATGTAATTTTTATCCTAATTCCAAGAAAACTATATGATATATATCACACATAGTATGGCTTTATAAATACAATGAATATATGCTTTATATATATTTCATTAATATATATATATATATATATATATATATATATATATATACACACACACACACACACACACACATAGAAAGATTGTGTGTGTACAGTGTGTGTGTGTGTGTGTATATATATATATATATATATATATATATATATATATATATATATATATATGAATTTATGTGGGAAGTATAAATGTTCAAAATGTTTCAAGATATTGATATCTGCCATAACTTTTATAAAATTATTTTTTCCAATTACTACTTCTACTACAATTACTGTTTTACAAATAACACTAGCAACTGTAAGCATAACAGTCAGTAAGGCCTTAATATTCAGACAATTTTAACAGTAAAACAAAACTCTGGGTCAGATTCATATACGCTTGCACTAAGTGTACAGTGCTCCTCATTAACACTCTTCAAGAAAAATCTTGATGATTGGATGGGGGATAGGAAATTCACCCCGGGGATCACTTCTGTGGCTCTGCTTGACGGGGGTACAGGAAAATCATTTTCTTGGGTGGCGAAAGCCAGGGTACATTTTTGGCTATGCTTATATAGGCCCTAGGCCCAATAGCCTAGTACCCTCCTATGAACCTATGAACCTATGAATGATTTTTCTTCTCTCTGTCTCTTTCTTTGAGTTAGCTAAACCACAATCTGTATACTATAGTAACTGCACACAGCATCCGTACATTCTAACCCAGTATCATATTCTCTTGATACTGCCTACCTTCTTCCTAAAACATCATTTAACTGCAAACTGAACTTTATTCCAAACACACATTTTCTGTTAATCAGATGCTTTACCTCACAAATATTTCTTGTTTAGATAGACTATCAAATTACATATTAATAATTTGTGTTTTCCTTTTCTGGATTTAATAATCTCTCTACACTTTTATTGTATTGAGATTTATTTTCCTGCTAAGTTTCAGGGCAGTCTTCTGAGCTGTTTCCTTGTCTGCTAAATGAATTCAGAACTTGGAGTTTTATGGCACGCTGTGATCTGGTCTTCTGTATTTTCTGACTCATGTAATCACTCGTAAGTTGTGGCTTGTTCTGAGTTGTAGCTGTCATGCCAAACATCCAAGCTGCACATTTTCCCTCTATACTGGCAATTTTCAGTTGGACATCTTGCATCTTGCTGCTGGGTGTGATGCACTCATGGCAGAGGTCTGTATACTGAAAGGAACAATAATGTGGCAAGACTATTACACTGGGGGTTGTGCAAACACTAAAGTATAATAAGAGCTGAGTACCATTGGAAATGAACCAGAAAGCATTATACAAAATGATAAGTTTATACCATATTGAATCACCCATTACCAACAGTTCAAAAATAGTTTCAAGAAAACCAGATATAGTAGTAGATAAAAAAAAGACAAAAGTAGCATTTATCATTGAAATTACTACACCCAATGATTACAGTGTTTTATGCGCAGAGAGAGACAAAGCAATAAAATACCAGTATTGACAAGCAGAAACAAGAACAATGTAGAAGAAAGGTACCCCGACAATTCCAACAGTAGCAGAATCAAAAGGTCTAATAAAATAGAATTTACAAAACCACCTAGATATGCTACCAATATGTGTAACCCTGTATGAATTATAGAAGGAGGCAATTCTGGGCACATTGCAGATGCTGGGAAGGGCACCCTTAGCTAATATCAAAGACTGACAAAATACTAATTTCATGAACTCTAATTGTACCCTAACTTAAAAATGGGGTCTATTCCCATCATGGAATTAGAAACCAAAAACACTTGGAGAAATTAAAACAGGAGAGGATTTGTTCAGGTGTCTTTTTCAGCCTATAAGAAATAAATTATGTGCCCCCCCCTTCTAGGCACCAGTGAATGTTTCATCACTGCATCTAACATGAGTAACTTAACTCCCAGTGAAGGGCTCATGCCACTCAAAAGCTCAAATAGTTGCAAATCCTAGGTTGGTCTAAAAAGGTGTTACATCACGTCTATGTTCCAGTCTTTGTTATTTATCATGAGGGATTGTTGGGATCTATATTACATAATCAAAATCTACTTACCTCGACCATATATTCATCAACACTGAAACAGCGAAACACACTTCAGCGAACATCGAAAATGTTACTAGGGTAAGTAATCACTTGGCCACTACAATACCACAACACGCATCGCACTAGATCAAACCCTACCCCCAATGTGGTATTGGCTAATTGTTTCCTTACCCTAGGAAAGTTTTTGTCATTCGTGGAAGTGAATTGCGCTGTTTCAGTGTCGATGAATACAGGTTCGAGGTAAGTAGATTTAGATTATCTAATATAGTCCTGATTGTTACAGGTGTGGTGAACAATTTCTATCTGCAGCAGTGGCTTAAAAGATTAGATGAATTCTTGGAAATGATTTGTGAAGTCAATAGTGGCAATGCTTTTTGTCAGGTCTGTGTTTATACAAAGAGATCAGAGTAGTAAATGTCAACAGAAATCCATATCAAAAAGAATGTATTTGGTTGTATCATTTACATCAGTGATCATCATTATGGAGAAATTGCATAGAATGAAAGGAAATGATGATACAAGTTACAGACATTTGAAAGCAAACGTTTCCGGAATGCATTGCTCAAACACTGCTTGCAATATTAACCAACTCTGAGCAAGTCAGAATGTAATCCTAGATGATACTAGAAAATAAATTTGAGCAGGAAAAATCAAAGTAGAATGTATAGTACTCAGAATAATCAGCAAAGCAAGCTGGGATAGTATTTAGGAAAATATATATAGATACATAGATATATAGTTCTCACACATGCATACAGACACACACACACACACACACACACACACACACACACACACACACACACACACACACACACACACACACACACACACAAATGCAATCACTGTATGTGCATCCTTTTACAACTATGTATTATAACTAAATGCCAGGTAGTGGGATTGCATGCAGTGGGGTGAATGAGGCTACAATTTTGAAGCTTGTGTGATTCAAAAAAAATCCTGGCTACCTCCTGCAGGACCTATCTCAGCTAGTCCATATCTTTTCTTAGTTGGCCTTATAGCCAGTATCATACAGTAGGTTCCAGTATGTTTTGAATCTGGTCTGTATCATGTTACACGAGACTGAAGGTATTGTGTGAGCCAAACAAAAAGAGGAAACCTATTGTTATAAGCAACAAAAGACATGGTAAAGTTATTTATAAGTGAAAAAAAATCTGCATGTCCTACTTTTTACTGGTCCTATCTCAGGTGGACTATTCTTGTTATGTTTTCATTATTTATTCTTTTTGGATACTACTGTCTCTCTCTTATACTTGTCCATTCTGTGCAGTTGAGGCCCAGTGAATATGTACAAGGCATGCATCTCCCATCACATGAATGAGATACATGTGTGTACAGCCAGGTTGGCACAAAATTTCATTGCAGTCCTTTGTCTTATCTTTATAAATGTTATTGCTTTCAAGCATCTGTGCAGTTACTTAATCTGGAATCCCACCAACCATGACAAGATCCTAAAGCTGAGCTAACTTCACAATCATGCTTTAAAAATCATTTATAACTGGATTGTTACTTATCAGATCACAGCTTTGCCAGAAGTGAACCTGAAAAAACTGGATCAATGTGCAGAAATAAAGTAAGCTGACATCAGACCATTAAATAATAACACCGACTGGAGTGCCCCAGAGGTTTCTTACTAAAAAATTACGAAGTGTAAGACACGTCTTATGCAGACTTACTATGGGCCCTATCCCTTTACTCCATCTCATATCATTTAGTGAGAGGGGACTTATGCCTGACATACAAGGCTTTCTCTGATCCAGCCCTGATGAAAATTTTACATGTTTTTTTTTTTTTAGCTTGCTTGCTGTACTCTGCCTGAATATTTTGTGCCTGTTGTTCTAAGTGTCTTTGTTCTTGTTTAAGCACTTGGGTTCCAAACCAGTTATTTTACATCAGGAAGATTTGTGGTCTAGATACTTGTGGCAGTAGAGGATAGCCTACACCCTTCTAAGCTGGGAATTGCTGGTTGAAGGCTTATTGTGTCTGTTATTCTGAAAGTGTCTTAGTTCTGGTTTAAGCACTTGGGATCCAAGCCAGTTATTTCACACTAGGAAAGTTTTGGGGCTAGACTCTTGTGGGGGTATTCTACTGAACAGACTGTTTGGTATAATTTGAATACTAAAACCAGCCATCTTACATTAAGAAGGCCTCCCTGCACCCTTGTGGCAGAAGTGTGCAGCCAAGGACCCATCTGAGTTGGGGATTGCTGGAATAAGGCCCAGTCTTGGGTTTTTCCTTTGGTTACTTTGTTTAAAATCATTTAACTTCACTTGTATTTAGGTGTCATGTTTGCATGGGTTTGCGCTCAGTTTATCTGAGCTGCTCTGAGATTGGTGACTTTAGCCAAGTTCTGGAGTGAATTGGAACTAAATCTAAGGAATCCATTGAAATCTGTTGAAAAGTATGCATTTTTAAAGCCTACTGCACTTTGAGAACAGTATTTTACTGAATTGCTGCTTTAACTGTTCTTGCTGTTGTGACTCTGATTTCTTGCAATTTTAATTTCTAGTTCTTCTGCATTTTATAGCATAGGCTAGATTCAGACTTGCTGAATCTAGACTGGTATCACTTGAGCACTAAATCCAGCTCTTCACTGAGATACTGAAAGCTCTGAGGTATCCATTGCTTCCAACTACTATAAGTGCCGGTTTTCTCTTATATTGCACTTTTAATTTGTATTTGCATTCTACTGTCTATTTGAATTGTCTGAACTGTTTTTGCCACATTGTACTGTATACTATACTAGTTCAGCTGTAGCATAGCCTAGATCCATGTGTGCTGTTCTTGGGTCTGTTTTGTAACTTCTGAGTATCAAATTCAAGCCATCTTTGTTGGAGAAGGCCCTTCTGCACCCTCGTGGGAGAAGAGTGCTGTTTGGGTCCAATATAACTGAGGGTGATTGGACTAGAGTTCAGAGACAGTGTCCTTATTGGCTAATTGGGTTAAAAGGGTTATTTCTTGTTTTTTTCAAAGCCCCGCATTTGCGCTTGTTTTTGTGTAGCTCACCATCACTCAGTGCCGTGGAACAGTGGTTACCATTGACGGTTATAGACTCAGACATTTTGCTTGTTAAATTTTCCCTTAGCACTTTGCTTGTGGTCCTCCAGAGGTTTTTTGCAGCCCTACTCTACTGTCAAGTGGAACACTAAGCCTAGCCTCTAAGGTACCAATATACCTATCACCCACTAGCCATTAAGTGAAACCTCTTTTCCTTACCGCTTCCTGTTTCTGACCATATAAATTTACCTAACACTATGGATGGACAATTTCCCACAGTATCTCCAGCCAACTTGGTCAACATGGGCATTCCGAAGCAGTGTAGCAACTGCTTCATGTACACCAATAACCCTCTACTCCTAGTCCACACAAACTCAACATGTGAGAGATGAAACTATATTAAGAACCTTGAATCCATGATCTCTCACATACCAGTCAGTTCATTTGATACTGAGCCAGTTGTCAGCACACATACCTCACCTCCTACTCCACGCAAACCCACACATACAAACCTATATATGCAGAGGTCCTCACCAGAGACATACCTAAGCACCAGAGACCTCCCAAACACAAACATTCTACACATAATATTTTCTCTGCAGAACACAATACACATAATAGCTCATGCACCAGTGTCTCACCTATCAAGCCCATAAGGCAAAACACAAAACCAAAACAAGCTCTTTGAGGAAGAACAAGCCTGCCTGATGGACAACTGCCATTAACAGACATTTAACTGCCATTAACAGACTTTACAATAACAGGAAGTAATTGCTGTATAAGAATAAGAGGGAGTGAGCTCTAAACTGGAAACACTCCCTCTTCAGCTTAAACAAGCAAAGAAGACTTCTTGTGAAGTCCTCCAAAGCAAACTATGAATCAAAATTAGCTTCCTCAA
Organism: Protopterus annectens; assembly: GCF_019279795.1. Lineage (NCBI taxonomy): Eukaryota > Metazoa > Chordata > Ceratodontiformes > Protopteridae > Protopterus > Protopterus annectens. Next base: position 81,412,349 of record NC_056733.1, on the reverse strand, counting down.
CTGACAACCATAATGCATTCTTTAGTTACATCTGTAACCTAAAAGGAAAGACACAGATTTTTGCCAAACTGGTAGTTACTGATACCACATATACTGAGCCTGTGGGCATAGCTAACCTGTTAGATGATGGGTTCTATGAAAACTTTAGTACCCAGTCTCCACTGCACATACTCCATGACATCTCTACTACCTGTCCCCTACCTTGTATCTCTAAACAGCAGGTCATAAACATCCTCTCTAAGGCCAAAAACACAGCATCTATCAGATCTGACATCATCCCAGGCTGTGACCTACATGGGCTCCAACAAGAATTAGCAACACCATTGGGTACTCTTTTCAATCATAGTCTAAGCACCGGCTTTGCTCCAGCTGAATAGAAAATGGCCACCATTATCCCTTGCACAAAGGTGGTGCTTCCACTGACCCTGGGAGCTATAGACCTATTAGCCTGACTAGCCTTATCTGAAAGGCCATGGAATGAATCATCATGGACCTTATTAAAAAGATATAGGTAATCTCCAAACACTTGACCCTACTCAGCTTGGATTTGTCAAAGGGAGATCATGCCTGTTAAACCTGGTGGACTTCTTTGAGACAGTCACCAAGGCCATGGATGAGGGGAAATGCATACAGCCTAACTAGAATTAGCCAAGGCTTTTGACACTATCGCCCACTCAGGCATCATTGACAAACTCATCCAGCTAGGTATCAACCCTTATATCATTAGGTGGGTTGCTAACTGGCTCACTGATAGAACCCATACAGTCAAAATAGGGGAATCCACCTCCAACAGTAGATCCGTAACCAGTGGTCTTCCACAGGGATCAGTCCTGGGAATTTTACTGTTCAGAATCTATTTCTCTGAAGTACAAGCAAAAACTAAAGTTCTGTGGCTGACAAAGTTTGCTGAGGAGTGACGACTGCAAACTGGGAGTGGTCATAGAAGCTCCAAACGATGTCAACATCCTACAAGAGGGTCTTATGCAAACATGATTTGTGCCAAAGTCATGGCCTTAAACTCAATGGAAAAAATATATTATTATCCATTTTGGTAAGAGCGATGTTCCTGCTAACTACCACATCAATAGCAACACCCTAAGTATGCACTCAGTGGTGAGAGACCTGGGCGCACAGGTTGACAGCAACCTTACCTTTGATCACCATGTCTCCACAGTGGTGAGAAGGGCATTCTATATTGCTCATCTCATAAGTAAGAGCATTACCTCCAGAAAAAGAAGTTATAACCTCCCTGTACTCTTCCCTCATCAGGCCAATAATCAAGTACAATACCCCTTTTGGTATGTACCTTTCCAAGCATCTGCAGCAATTGGAGAGACCACAAAGGTTCCTCACAAGGAAAATTCAAGGTATTCAGCGTCTGTCCTATATGGATTGGCTGAAATCACTGTCACTTTATTCTGTTTCATACTGACTACTCAGAGGTGATCTCTGCCTTGCATATAAGGCAATCTCTGATCCTGATTTACTCGAAATGTTGCATATCCACAATCAAATGTCACACAGGTTACTCACTCTAAAGAACCTAGTATGTGACATTAACAGAACATGCTGGATGGACAGATTGGTCTTCCAGAGGTTACCACACCTTTGGAACAGACTCCCACTCTATGTCAAACAGAGCTCCTCATTGGCCCTCTTCAAATGCAAGCTGGACGATTGAATGGGTAACTGTAAATTCACCCTGGGGGGTCCACAAGTGTCTCTCTTGAAAAGGGACAACAGGTGCTGATCATGGAAACAAGGGTAGAACTTGGCTAGGCTTGTAAGAGCCCTAGAGGCATTAGCCGAGTAACTTCCTATAATCCTATGATCCTATATTCGCAAGACGAATTATACAAGGGTTACACATTCCATGGACTTGAACATTATTTGTGACTATAAGACAACTTGCTGGAAAGACAGATTTGTATCCCAAAGGCTACCTCTATGGAATAAACTTCCCATCTTCATAAAACAAAGCCTGTCCCTCACTCTCTTCCATGGGAACTGTAAATTCATTCCTGGAGTACTACCCATGTTCCTTATGGACAGAGGCAGTCTGTAAAACGACTCAGGGCTCCAACACTCAAAGACCTACTACCCTGATACTATCCCAACCCATATCTGGGGAATTAAGATATAATATTGTCATATCCTGAGTGTTACTGGCTAGGCCTGTGAAGGCTGTTGTGCCATTAGCCTAGTAATCACACATGAACCTATTTGCATTGCAATGTCAAAACATACATTTCTTTATTGAGATAATGAAACTTTAGAAGGTGTTTTCATGCTTTATAGCTATCTTGTAAACACTCCAAGAATATACAACACAATGAGTCAGGAAAAAGTTAAAGTTTATTTGTTGTTAGTTAATAGGCAATATTCATTCTGCCTACTTCACAAACAGTGATTCATAAGTGTTTGGGAAGTTTGTAAAACATTTTGTTTCTAGAAAGTTTACTATAACAGATATATTCATAACAGACTATTGCCAACACTAATATAATTCAGAGGAAAAAAATACTTGTACCTCAAAAATGTAAATCAGAGAGAGAAAGATTTAAATGGCTTCTGCTTTATAAAAAGAATGAGCAGAGTCAAACAGTACTTTATTACCTCTCCAAAGACTAAGTGTGTGACATATCGTAATTTTGCCGTTCTCATGCCTTATTGAACATATTTTTCTCCATGTTTCATGCCAGGCAAAATAAAGCTGTATTTCTCTTTTAAACAGCAAATTTAGAATGTAAACTGAGCATGCAATGAAGTTCAGAATGTGCAGTATAGATCATCTTAAATGTCAGCTGGCAATGAAACCACTTGTATCCAGAAGTACCTGCTAAGGACAAACCCAAAGGGCAACATTTTGTAATGCCTGTACAGCTTTTCACAGATTAAAGATGAGGACAGGCATGTTAGCTACTGATTGTGACTGTACTCCAGTATCTAGTCACTTAAGAAATACATTTTCCAAATTAAGCACAAATTAGACACTAGACACTGGATTTCTGTTTTTAAAGCTGTACCATATACTACACCCTGGCTGCTTGCTTGAATTTTAAGGTACAGGTTCCCTTGTAGCTATAAATATCAAATGTAGAGGAACAGTAATGCACAAAGCTGTAAGCCCAAAATATAAATATTACCTATATTTACGTGATGTTGGATCAGGTTTCTTGGAAAATATACTGCACTTCTGCTTCTGCACAATAGTACTGGTTTCCCTTAGTCCTGGGCATGCTCAGACTGACTGACTCCCATTAGTCTGGTCTCCCTTAGTCTTGGGCATGCCCAGACTGACTGTGTCCCATTAGTCTGGTCTCCCTTAGTACTGGGCATGGTCAGACTGACTGACTCCCATTAGTCCAATTGCTGTAATGCCTTTTGCTCCCCTCCCATCCCCAATTTTCCAGCCACCCCCTGGAACACTACATTTATACTTAGCTTTCTCCTTCCCCTTTTGCTTACATCAAAAAACAGCTTTAAAGTTATATACCATATTCAACACCACTGACATACAAATTACATAAAAAACAGCATTAAAGGTATATACCATATCCCATACCACTGACATACAAATACTGTACCACACAATGACTAACATCTATCCCCATTCCAAATCATACTCTTAACACACACCACAAGTACCACGACGCATCTCACCTACCAAAGTCCACATATAAGAAATATATCACATTGCCCATGATGCATCTCACCTACCAAAGTCCACATATAACAAATATTATATCACATTGATCACTCACAGACTGCAAACATGTTCTCTTACTTACTCTTAGACACAAATATAACAGTAGACTACAACACATATTAAAACACCACCACACCCCTCAAACCCTCAAGCGCACTATCCGTCAACAACTTCTCAACCACTTATACAACCCTCCCATCAACACTCATCTTGAACACAACAACACAGACCCCTATCTAGCTACCTCCATGTGATGCAATTCCCAAAGGACTGTCACACCCATCCATTTCATTCTACTCAGAGACAATATTGACACTAACTCTGGCCTACCCCAACTCAAATCTATACATAAATGCACAAAGACTTCGTAATAAATTAGACCAGATTGGTGCTCTACTTAAACTGCACAGTCATGACATACTAGTTGTTACAGAGCCCTGGATCAAAAGAGACAATTCACACTTACACCATTTTCCCATATTATAATTATTTTCCAGATACTAGACCTTTCCATGAAATGTGGTGGCGGGGTCTACTTGTTCTATAAATGTCATCTAACTACCCAACTCCTAGTTCAAGCTAATCCTGTCTCTGCCACTAGCCCTAAATAGCTACTTCTACAAATTAAAACAAAAACAAAAACAAAAAACTCTATAAAAAGGATCTGTTGCCATGGATATGAACTTTCCTACTGTCTCCATTACTGGCTTGGTGGATATGGGCATCCTGAGGCAATGTAGAAATTGCCTCATGTTTATTGACAACCAGTTAATTCCCAAACAAACTGCTACGGTATGTGAGAGATGTAATTACACAACATCACTGGAGGCAAAGCTCTTGCATAAAACTAGTCCTAATGTCAGTAAGGTTGCCAGTAGTACACATGCTGCACCCATCATGCACAATTCAAAGCAGACATATCGGCCCACATATGCTGAGGCACTTCCTTAACCACAAAGACCTCCAAGACCAAGTACACATAAGAAATACCCTCAGCAGTCCCAAACGCACTCCTTCAAAACAACACCCACATCAACACATAGAGCTACATCTCATGGAGCCTCTACCTCTAAGCCCATAAGGCAAGTCACCACAAAATCCAACATTCTAGTCATTGGAGACTCCATTGTGAGACATACTGCTGTCCCTCTCACCAGGCTAAGGAGAAAGTTATGGTCAGTTGCTTATCAGGGGCTAGGATCCACCACATTACGCATGCATTCAAGTCATTGGACCACAATTACCAATATGACTCAGTCATAGTCCATGTGGGAGTAAATGACCTGAGATGTACCTCCCTAGACTATATGAAGAGAGACATCATAGAGCTTTTGGAATATGTGTCTCAGGCTGGTATGAGCCTAGCACTGAGCAGCATTTTACCTTCTCTAAGGATGATGCCACAGTACGAACAAAAGATGATTGAATTTAATAATTGGCTTAGTTTCTGGTGTCATTCTAAGGGAGTGCAATATTTGTCAGCATGGAAGGAGATGGTCAACAGACCATGCTGCTTTGCCAGGGATGGTCTGCACCTCTCCCCTCCAGGCTTTTGAATATTAGCTATATCATTCTCTTCCCCCATAGTGCCTTTTTTAGGCAATGCCAAACTGAAAGTACTTCCAACATAGCAAACCAAAACCAAAAAAGTCTAAAGGTGTTACTGCTCAATGCTAGGAGCCTAAACAAAAAACTCCACAACCTGGAAGCTGTCTTTACCCTAGAGAATGCTGATGTTTGTGCGGTCTCTGAGATGTAGCTTAAAGCCACAGACAGCACACCAAAAGTGCAGGGTCATAATGCCTTCCACACATTTAGACCAGCTACTTCACAGGCAGGGACTAAAGGTGAAGGTGTCTCAATGTACATCAAAAATAAATATACTTCAAGGCTGGTCAAACAGGACAATGCACTTGAGCTGCTCCATGTTCATATCAGCATAGGTAAAATCCAATACCACTTCCTTGCAGCTATAGGTCCCCCTCTATGACCTCAGAAACCCATACCATATATTTAAAGTTATTAGAAACATTAACCATCCAACCCAATATCATATTCATGGGTGAATTTAATTACCCCACTATTAACTGGAAATCCTGTATGACATCAAACGTTAATGTACAAAGATTTACGGATTTTGTAAACACAAACTCCCTGGACCAGATAGTCAATACACCAACCGGGGTGCAACCATACTGGATCATCTGGTCTTCACTAATATGGGAGAGTGCTGCACACCCCCTACTGTAATGCTTTCCCTGGTAAGGTCAGACCACAAAATGGTCTCCTTTCAAGTAAAAATAAAACTTGTACCCCCAGCTAAACTGGGGATATTCAGGAACTATTCTAAGGCTAACCTCCTGCTATTAAGTGAGAACCTGGCACAATTTCAAACCCTAAGAACACTTCTACCTATGCAGAACTGTTCACAGAAAACCTGTACAAGCATGTTAATAGCTGTATAGAGGCAGGTGTACCCACAAGGAAGAAGTACAGAACTAACTAACTCACAAAATCAATCGGATGTATAACAGCAGGAACAAAATCATGGCAAATATTAGGTGGTGCAGCACCCAGCCGGATAAAAACTCTCTAATTAAACTAAACAAACAACTCAGAGGACAAATAAAGTCTAGCAAGATCAAATTTGAGGTAAGTTTTGCCTCTCAGGCCAAGAACAACCACAAAGCATCCTTTAGCTATGTCCGCAACCTCAAAGGCAATACACAATTGTGTGCAGAGATTTTTGTAAATGGAGCCACCTATACTGAGCCAGAAGATATACCAAACCTCCTGGCTGATAAATTCAGCTCCAACTTTACTCTCCTCTCCCCCTCAAACTTCCCTCAGGAAATAGCAAATAAAACTCCCCCCTACTATCACTAGGGAACAGGTCCTTAATGCTCTCTCTAAGAACAATACTGCATCAATGGGCCCAGACAATATCCCAGGATGCCTTCTAAATAGCATGAACCATGACCTATCAGGGCCTCTGGAATTACTATTTAAATGTAGCCTCTAAACATTCTTTGTGCCTCATGAATGGAGAAAGGCAACAGTCATCCCTCTGCACAAAGGTGGGCCATCTACAGACCCTGGAAACTACAGACCCATAAGTCTCACTAGTCTTATATGTAAAGCCATGGAAAGAATTATCATGGAGATGATCAACAGATATATATTAAACCTCCAGACACTGGACCCAACCAAGTTTGGTTTCGTAAAGGGCAGATCATGCCTACACAACCTGGTGGACTTCTTTGAGAAGGTCACCAAAGCAATGGATGAGGGCAGAATTGTTCACACTGCCTACCTTGACCTGGCCAAGGGATTTGACACAATACTCCACTTGAGCATTGTTGACAAACTCAGGAGGTTAGGTACAAACCTGTATGTCACACGGTGGATAGCCAACTGGCTCACAGACAGGACCCAGGAAGTTAGAACTGGGGAGTCCACGTCTACAAAGAGGCCAGTCACAAGTGGAATCCCTCAGTGATCAGTCCTTGGACCGCTCCTTTTTGGCATTTACTTCTCAGATGTCAAGGCCAATGTCAGTGGTCTCTAGCTGACTATATTTGCAGAGGATTGCAAATTAGGACCTGTCATTGAATCTCACACTGACACAAATGTTCTTCAGGAGGGGCTGACACAGACAAGCAACTGATGTCAGAGTCATGGACTAAAACTAAATGCCAAGAAATGCATAATAGTATCCTTTGGGAAGTCATCCATCCCTGGTAACTATCATATTGACAACACACTCCTTAGAGTTGACTCAGTAGTCAGGGATTTAGGGACACACATAGATAGTAATTTAGCTTTTGATCATCAGGTGTCTACAGTGGTGAGGAAATGATTCTATGTTGCACAACTTATAAACAAATGTATGGCATCTAAGTCCAAGGAAGTCATTGTTCCATTGTTCTCAGCATTCATAAGACCTATCATTGAGTACAGTGCCCCCTTTGCATACCTCTCAACTGTACAGATTTTGACAGAATGTCCAGATTTTTGTCTCATATTTTTGGTCTGTTCCTCATAGAAATTGTGTTTTTTTTGAGAAATGACTGGGATGCTCTAAGGATTAAAGTCACTAAATAATGACATGCATTTGAGTTTCAGATTTCATATCCTTCAGAAAATGCATGCTAACACAAATACTGTTATTCTAGTGACTTTTTAAGTTTATAAGAGCAATATTTAAAATGTGTCCCTATTTTTGGGCCTTTGTCCCCTCATTATGTCAGGCTTTGTCCAGATTTCTTGCCTTAAGAGGTTGAGAGGTATGGCCCTTTGGTATGTACCTATCCAGGCATATCCAACAACTGGAACGTCCACAGAGGTTCCTCATTAAAAGAATACAGGGCATAAGTAATATGTCCTACGCAGAGACTGCCTCAAGGCCCTATCCCTGTATTGTCTCCTACAGGCTTTTGAGGGCAGATCTATTCTGGCATACAGAGCATTGTCAGACCCCAGTCTGATGGACCTCCTGCATATCCACAAAACAAACAGTACCAGAATTACTCATTCTAAAGACTTAAACTTTGCCTGTGATATAAATAGGACCTGCTGGAGAGATAAGCATGTATCAGAGAGACTACCCTGTCTACGGAACAGGCTCTCCATCCATGTGAAGCAGAGTTCGTCCATAATCCAATTCAAGTGCAATTTGGACAATTGGATGGGAAACCAGAAATTCATCCCTGGTTTGGCATCTATTACTCTGATGCAAACAGGTAACCTGTAAATGGTTCATCTCACAGGCCCATGCTTGGGTATCAGAATTAGTCAGAGATTTGGGATGCATGATTAGGCTTAAAAAGGCCCTTGTGGTCGTTAGCCTAGTAAACACCTATAAACCTATGAACAAACAAAATCCCTCCATCTCTCAGTAGCCTTGTATACCTGGTAAATTCTGAACATTAATTTAAGAAATTACATCCCAGCTAACAAACAAAGCTAACCGCCTTCTCTTTGGTGACTTAGATATACTTCATTCCATCCAGCATGACAGCAGTAAAATTCTGCTCAACTTAAACCTTAAACAACTACAGTAACAGCTCAAGCGATCTAACATTGTCACTATCCACTATTCACTTCCAGATCCAACCCTAGCATAATTTGAAACATCATCACCCACCCTCCTTCTATTAGTAACCATTACACGATAAGCTTCACAATATATAACCCCTGCAACAACCCCCCTCAAATTAATGTCCAATGCCCAAGACAAACCTCAGACTCAGGCTCAGACATCAAAAATCTTAAAGAATCCCCCTCTAATAGACTGATTTTTCATATTAAACCTAAACAACCCTAATCTTGCTGCAGAGGCTCTCACCTGTATGCTCAGATCCCTCAAGGATAGATTCTTCACTATAATTTCTCGACTCTGCAAACCAAAAATAAATGATTGGCTAACTTCTGAATTGAAATCCCTTTAAAAACTTAGAGACCATTACCTCTTTTAAATACCTCTGCATTTGGCTTGATCCATTCCTTAACTTCTCCCTTCACCTTGACTACACAAGAAATAGAACTCTCTCCAGTTTTGTTTCAGTAAAATCTCCCCCTTTACTAAGGCTCCAAAAAAGCCATAGGCAACGGCACACTACTCTCCCACCTGGAGTGCAATCTTCCCCTCATAGCCTCAGCTTCAGAAATAAACTATATTTAAACAATAACCAATAAAATCTGCAAATATTTTACCCAGTCCCTTAAAAATGAACATCGGTGTAAACACTAAAAAAAAGCAAACTGGATCACTGTTCAACAAAAGGGTGACAATCTCTTAGGATCCCAACTATTCAAACTCCAAGGCAAACAAATCATCTCTCCCCTAGCAGCTAAACTAATCTAGTTAGACAACCTTCCTCTTACAGCCTCAGAAAGCATGGCCACTCCCCCCCCCAACACTACAACCCACATCCCCATCCCTACCTCCCAAAAACTCCATTGTATGGGCCACTGCTTATTTATACAGGTCTCAAACTCTGGGTAAGTATTCCCCCACAAATAAAGCTAACTTTTGATGAGCAGTCTACTCTCATAACACTTTTTAAATAAATAAAATACAAAATAATTTAAATATAAACTAATAGCTCTGTCTTTGTACTACAGCATTTATGCAGGTGCATTGCAAATTATACATGAAGCCTGATGAAATGTCATTACTGTCCTTTGCTTGCCATTTGCATACTA